>NW_027646107.1:0-111739 GCF_951394435.1 Stenella coeruleoalba | reverse complement strand
CCCTAAAGCGTTGCCGTACCCTCACCTGGACCCTAAACCGTCCCCGTCCCCTAACCCTAACCCTAGCCCGAACCCTAACCCTAACCCTTCCCCGAAGCCTGACCCTCACCCGTCCCCTAATCCTCACCCGTACGCTAACACTAACCCGCGCCCTCACACGCACGCTCCCCCTAAAGCGTTGCCGTACCCTCACCTGGACCCTAAACCGTCCCCGTCCCCTAACCCTAACCCTAGCCCGAACCCTAACCCTAACCCTTCCCCGAAGCCTGACCCTCACCCGTCCCCTAATCCTAACCCGTACGCTAACACGAACCCGCGCCCTCACACGCACGCTCCCCCTAAAGCGTTGCCGTACCCTCACCTGGACCCTAAACCGTCCCCGTCCCCTAACCCTAACCCCCTAGCCCGAACCCTAACCCTAACCCTTCCCCGAAGCCTGACCCTCACCCGTCCCCTAATCCTAACCCGTACGCTAACACTAACCCGCGCCCTCACACGCACGCTCCCCCTAAAGCGTTGCCGTACCCTCACCTGGACCCTAAACCGTCCCCGTCCCCTAACCCTAACCCTAGCCCGAACCCTAACCCTAACCCTTCCCCGAAGCCTGACCCTCACCCGTCCCCTAATCCTCACCCGTACGCTAACACTAACCCGCGCCCTCACACGCACGCTCCCCCTAAAGCGTTGCCGTACCCTCACCTGGACCCTAAACCGTCCCCGTCCCCTAACCCTAACCCTAGCCCGAACCCTAACCCTAACCCTTCCCCGAAGCCTGACCCTCACCCGTCCCCTAATCCTAACCCGTACGCTAACACTAACGCGCGCCCTCACACGCACGCTCCCCCTAAAGCGTTGCCGTACCCTCACCTGGACCCTAAACCGTCCCCGTCCCCTAACCCTAACCCTAGCCCGAACCCTAACCCTAACCCTTCCCCGAAGCCTGACCCTCACCCGTCCCCTAATCCTAACCCGTACGCTAACACTAACCCGCGCCCTCACACGCACGCTCCCCCTAAAGCGTTGCCGTACCCTCACCTGGACCCTAAACCGTCCCCGCCCCCTAACCCTAACCCTAGCCCGAACCTAACCCTAACCCTTCCCCGAAGCCTGACCCTCACCCGTCCCATAATCCTAACCCGTACGCTAACACTAACCCGCGCCCTCACACGCACGCTCCCCCTAAAGCGTTGCCGTACCCTCACCTGGACCCTAAACCGTCCCCGTCCCCTAACCCTAACCCTAGCCCGAACCCTAACCCTAACCCTTCCCCGAAGCCTGACCCTCACCCGTCCCCTAATCCTAACCCGTACGCTAACACTAACCCGCGCCCTCACACGCACGCTCCTCCTAAAGCGTTGCCGTACCCTCACCTGGACCCTAAACCGTCCCCGTCCCCTAACCCTAACCCTAGCCCGAACCCTAACCCTAACCCTTCCCCGAAGCCTGACCCTCACCCGTCCCCTAATCCTAACCCGTACGCTAACACTAACCCGCGCCCTCACACGCACGCTCCCCCTAAAGCGTTGCCGTACCCTCACCTGGACCCTAAACCGTCCCCGTCCCCTAACCCTAACCCTAGCCCGAACCCTAACCCTAACCCTTCCCCGAAGCCTGACCCTCACCCGTCCCCTAATCCTAACCCGTACGCTAACACTAACCCGCGCCCTCACACGCACGCTCCCCTAAAGCGTTGCCGTACCCTCACCTGGACCCTAAACCGTCCCCGTCCCCTAACCCTAACCCTAGCCCGAACCCTAACCCTAACCCTTCCCCGAAGCCTGACCCTCACCCGTCCCCTAATCCTAACCCGTACGCTAACACTAACCCGCGCCCTCACACGCACGCTCCCCCTAAACCGTTGCCGTACCCTCACCTGGACCCTAAACCGTCCCCGTCCCCTAACCCTAACCCTAGCCCGAACCCTAACCCTAACCCTTCCCCGAAGCCTGACCCTCACCCGTCCCCTAATCCTCACCCGTACGCTAACACTAACCCGCGCCCTCACACGCACGCTCCCCCTAAAGCGTTGAGTACCCTCACCTGGACCCTAAACCGTCCCCGTCCCCTAACCCTAACCCTAGCCCGAACCCTAACCCTAACCCTTCCCCGAAGCCTGACCCTCACCCGTCCCCTAATCCTAACCCGTACGCTAACACTAACCCGCGCCCTCACACGCACGCTCCCCCTAAAGCGTTGCCGTACCCTCACCTGGACCCTACACCGTCCCCGTCCCCTAACCCTAACCCTAGCCCGAACCCTAACCCTAACCCTTCCCCGAAGCCTGACCCTCACCCGTCCCCTAATCCTAACCCGTACGCTAACACTAACCCGCGCCCTCACACGCACGCTCCCCCTAAAGCGTTGCCGTACCCTCACCTGGACCCTAAACCGTCCCCGTCCCCTAACCCTAACCCTAGCCCGAACCCTAACCCTAACCCTTCCCCGAAGCCTGACCCTCACCCGTCCCCTAATCCTAACCCGTACGCTAACACTAACCCGCGCCCTCACACGCACGCTCCCCCTAAAGTGTTGCCGTACCCTCACCTGGACCCTAAACCGTCCCCGCCCCCTAACCCTAACCCTAGCCCAAACCCTAACCCTAACCCTTCCCCGAAGCCTGACCCTCACCCGTCCCATAATCCTAACCCGTACGCTAACACTAACCCGCGCCCCTCACACGCACGCTCCCCCTAAAGCGTTGCCGTACCCTCACCTGGACCCTAAACCGTCCCCGTCCCCTAACCCTAACCCTAGCCCGAACCCTAACCCTAACCCTACCCCGAAGCCTGACCCTCACCCGTCCCCTAATCCTAACCCGTACGCTAACACTAACCCGCGCCCTCACACGCACGCTCCTCCTAAAGCGTTGCCGTACCCTCACCTGGACCCTAAACCGTCCCCGTCCCCTAACCCTAACCCTAGCCCGAACCCTAACCCTAACCCTTCCCCGAAGCCTGACCCTCACCCGTCCCCTAATCCTAACCCGTACGCTAACACTAACCCGCGCCCTCACACGCACGCTCCCCCTAAAGCGTTGCCGTACCCTCACCTGGACCCTAAACCGTCCCCGTCCCCTAACCCTAACCCTAGCCCGAACCCTAACCCTAACCCTTCCCCGAAGCCTGACCCTCACCCGTCCCCTAATCCTAACCCGTACGCTAACACTAACCCGCGCCCTCACACGCACGCTCCCCCTAAAGCGTTGCCGTACCCTCACCTGGACCCTAAACCGTCCCCGTCCCCTAACCCTAACCCTAGCCCGAACCCTAACCCTAACCCTTCCCCGAAGCCTGACCCTCACCCATCCCCTAATCCTAACCCGTACGCTAACACTAACCCGCGCCCTCACACGCACGCTCCCCCTAAAGCGTTGCCGTACCCTCAACTGGACCCTAAACCGTCCCCGTCCCCTAACCCTAACCCTAGCCCGAACCCTAACCCTAACCCTTCCCCGAAGCCTGACCCTCACCCGTCCCCTAATCCTAACCCGTACGCTAACATTAACCCGCGCCCTCACACGCACGCTCCCCCTAAAGCGTTGCCGTACCCTCACCTGGACCCTAAACCGTCCCCGTCCCCTAACCCTAACCCTAGCCCGAACCCTAACCCTAACCCTTCCCCGAAGCCTGACCCTCACCCGTCCCCTAATCCTAACCCGTACGCTAACACTAACCCGCGCCCTCACACGCACGCTCCCCCTAAAGCGTTGCCGTACCCTCACCTGGACCCTAAACCGTCCCCGTCCCCTAACCCTAACCCTAGCCCGAACCCTAACCCTAACCCTTCCCCGAAGCCTGACCCTCACCCGTCCCCTAATCCTAACCCGTACACTAACACTAACCCGCGCCCTCACACGCACGCTCCCCCTAAAGTGTTGCCATACACTCACCTGGACCCTAAACCGTCCCCGTCCCCTAACCCTAACCCTAGCCCGAACCCTAACCCTAACCCTTCCCCGAAGCCTGACCCTCACCCGTCCCCTAATCCTAACCCGTACGCTAACACTAACCCGCGCCCTCACACGCACGCTCCCCCTAAAGCGTTGCCGTACCCTCACCTAGACCCTAAACCGTCCCCGTCCCCTAACCCTAACCCTAGCCCGAACCCTAACCCTAACCCTTCCCCGAAGCCTGACCCTCACCCGTCCCCTAATCCTAACCCGCACGCTAACACTAACCCGCGCCCTCACACGCACGCTCCCCCTAAAGCGTTGCCGTACCCTCACCTGGACCCTAAACCGTCCCCGTCCCCTAACCCTAACCTTAGCCCGAACCCTAACCCTAACCCTTCCCCGAAGCCTGACCCTCACCCGTCCCCTAATCCTAACCCGTACGCTAACACTAACCCGCGCCCTCACACGCACGCTCCCCCTAAAGCGTTGCCGTACCCTCACCTGGACCCTAAACCGTCCCCGTCCCCTAACCCTAACCCTAGCCCGAACCCTAACCCTAACCCTTCCCCGAAGCCTGACCCTCACCCGTCCCCTAATCCTAACCCGTACGCTAACACTAACCCGCGCCCTCACACGCACGCTGCCCCTAAAGCGTTGCCGTACCCTCACCTGGACCCTAAACCGTCCCCGTCCCCTAACCCTAACCCTAGCCCGAACCCTAACCCTAACCCTTCCCCGAAGCCTGACCCTCACCCGTCCCCTAATCCTAACCCGTACGCTAACACTAACCCGCGCCCTCACACGCACGCTCCCCATAAAGCGTTGCTGTACCCTCACCTGGACCCTAAACCGTCCCCGTCCCCTAACCCTAACCCTAGCCCGAACCCTAACCCTAACCCTTCCCCGAAGCCTGACCCTCACCCGTCCCCTAATCCTCACCCGTACGCTAACACTAACCCACGCCCTCACACGCACGCTCCCCCTAAAGCGTTGCCGTACCCTCACCTGGACCCTAAACCGTCCCCGTCCCCTAACCCTAACCCTAGCCCGAACCCTAACCCTAACCCTTCCCCGAAGCCTGACCCTCACCCGCCCTAGCCTCACCCGTACGCTAACACTAACCCGCGCCCTCACACGCACGCTTCCCCCTAAAACGTTGCCGTACCCTCACCTGGACCCTAAGCCGTCCCCATCCCCCTAACCCTAACCCTAGCCCGAACCCTAACCCTTAACCCTTCCCCGAAGCCTGACCCTCACCCGTCCCCTAATCCTAACCCGGACGCTAACACTAACCCGCGCCCTCACACGCACGCTCCCCCTAAAGCGTTGCCGTACCCTCACCTGACCCTAAACCGTCCCCGTCCCCTAACCCTAACCCTAGCCCGAACCCTAACACTAACCCTTCCCCGAAGGCCTGACCCTCACCCGTCCCCTAATCCTAACCCGTACGCTAACACTAACCCGCGCCCTCACACGCACGCTCCCCCTAAAGCGTTGCTGTACCCTCACCTGGACCCTAAACCGTCCCCGTCCCCTAACCCTAACCCTAGCCCGAACCCTAACCCTAACCCTTCCCCGAAGCCTGACCCTCACCCGTCCCCTAATCCTAACCCGTACGCTAACACTAACCCGCGCCCTGACACGCACGCTCCCCCTAAAGCGTTGCCGTACCCTCACCTGGACCCTAAACCGTCCCCGTCCCCTAACCCTAACCCTAGCCCGAACCCTAACCCTAACCCTTCCCCGAAGCCTGACCCTCACCCGTCCCCTAATCCTAACCCGTACGCTAACACTAACCCGCGCCCTCACACGCACGCTCCCCGTAAAGCGTTGCCGTACCCTCACCTGGACCCTAAACCGTCCCCGTCCCCTAACCCTAACCCTAGCCCGAACCCTAACCCTAACCCTTCCCCGAAGCCTGACACTCACCCGTCCCCTAATCCTAACCCGTACGCTAACACTACCCGCGCCCTCACACGCACGCTCCCCCTAAAGCGTTGCCGTACCCTCACCTGGACCCTAAACCGTCCCCGTCCCCTAACCCTAACCCTAGCCCGAACCCTAACCCTAACCCTTCCCGAAGCCTGACCCTCACCCGTCCCCTAATCCTAACCCGTACGCTAACACTAACCCGCGCCCTCACATGCACGCTCCCCCTAAAGCGTTGCCGTACCCTCACCTGGACCCTAAACCGTCCCCATCCCCTAACCCTAACCCTAGCCCGAACCCTAACCCTAACCCTTCCCCGAAGCCTGACCCTCACCCGTCCCCTAATCCTCACCCGTACGCTAACACTAACCCGCGCCCTCACACGCACGCTCGCCCTAAAGCGTTGCCGTACCCTCACCTGGACCCTAAACCGTCCCCGTCCCCTAACCCTAACCCTAGCCCGAACCCTAACCCTAACCCTTCCCCGAAGCCTGACCCTCACCCGTCCCCTAATCCTCACCCGTACGCTAACACTAACCCGCGCCCACCCGCACGCTCCCCCTAAAGCGTTGCCGTACCCTCACCTGGACCCTAAACCGTTCCCCGTCCCCTAACCCTAACCCTAGCCCGAACCCTAACCCTAACCCTTCCCCGAAGCCTGACCCTCAACCCGTCCCCTAATCCTAACCCGTACGCTAACACGAACCCGCGCCCTCACACGCACGCTCCCCCTAAAGCGTTGCCGTACCCTCACCTGGACCCTAAACCGTCCCCGTCCCCTAACCCTAACCCTAGCCCGAACCCTAACCCTAACCCTTCCCCGAAGCCTGACCCTCACCCGTCCCCTAATCCTAACCCGTACGCTAACACTAACCCGCGCCCTCACACGCACGCTCCCCCTAAAGCGTTGCCGTACCCTCACCTGGACCCTAAACCGTCCCCGTCCCCTAACCCTAACCCTAGCCCGAACCCTAACCCTAACCCTTCCCCGAAGCCTGACCCTCACCCGTCCCCTAATCCTCACCCGTACGCTAACACTAACCCGCGCCCTCACACGCACGCTCCCCCTAAAGCGTTGCCGTACCCTCACCTGGACCCTAAACCGTCCCCGTCCCCTAACCCTAACCCTAGCCCGAACCCTAACCCTAACCCTTCCCCGAAGCCTGACCCTCACCCGTCCCCTAATCCTAACCCGTACGCTAACACTAACCCGCGCCCTCACACGCACGCTCCCCCTAAAGCGTTGCCGTACCCTCACCTGGACCCTAAACCGTCCCCGCCCCCTAACCCTAACCCTAGCCCGAAACCTAACCCTAACCCTTCCCCGAAGCCTGACCCTCACCCGTCCCATAATCCTAACCCGTACGCTAACACTAACCCGCGCCCTCACACGCACGCTCCCCCTAAAGCGTTGCCGTACCCTCACCTGGACCCTAAACCGTCCCCGTCCCCTAACCCTAACCCTAGCCCGAACCCTAACCCTAACCCTTCCCCGAAGCCTGACCCTCACCCGTCCCCTAATCCTAACCCGTACGCTAACACTAACCCGCGCCCTCACACGCACGCTCCTCCTAAAGCGTTGCCGTACCCTCACCTGGACCCTAAACCGTCCCCGTCCCCTAACCCTAACCCTAGCCCGAACCCTAACCCTAACCCTTCCCCGAAGCCTGACCCTCACCCGTCCCCTAATCCTAACCCGTACGCTAACACTAACCCGCGCCCTCACACGCACGCTCCCCCTAAAGCGTTGCCGTACCCTCACCTGGACCCTAAACCGTCCCCGTCCCCTAACCCTAACCCTAGCCCGAACCCTAACCCTAACCCTTCCCCGAAGCCTGACCCTCACCCGTCCCCTAATCCTAACCCGTACGCTAACACTAACCCGCGCCCTCACACGCACGCTCCCCCTAAAGCGTTGCCGTACCCTCACCTGGACCCTAAACCGTCCCCGTCCCCTAACCCTAACCCTAGCCCGAACCCTAACCCTAACCCTTCCCCGAAGCCTGACCCTCACCCGTCCCCTAATCCTAACCCGTACGCTAACACTAACCCGCGCCCTCACACGCACGCTCCCCCTAAACCGTTGCCGTACCCTCACCTGGACCCTAAACCGTCCCCGTCCCCTAACCCTAACCCTAGCCCGAACCCTAACCCTAACCCTTCCCCGAAGCCTGACCCTCACCCGTCCCCTAATCCTCACCCGTACGCTAACACTAACCCGCGCCCTCACACGCACGCTCCCCCTAAAGCGTTGAGTACCCTCACCTGGACCCTAAACCGTCCCCGTCCCCTAACCCTAACCCTAGCCCGAACCCTAACCCTAATCCTTCCCCGAAGCCTGACCCTCACCCGTCCCCTAATCCTAACCCGTACGCTAACACTAACCCGCGCCCTCACACGCACGCTCCCCCTAAAGCGTTGCCGTACCCTCACCTGGACCCTACACCGTCCCCGTCCCCTAACCCTAACCCTAGCCCGAACCCTAACCCTAACCCTTCCCCGAAGCCTGACCCTCACCCGTCCCCTAATCCTAACCCGTACGCTAACACTAACCCGCGCCCTCACACGCACGCTCCCCCTAAAGCGTTGCCGTACCCTCACCTGGACCCTAAACCGTCCCCGTCCCCTAACCCTAACCCTAGCCCGAACCCTAACCCTAACCCTTCCCCGAAGCCTGACCCTCACCCGTCCCCTAATCCTAACCCGTACGCTAACACTAACCCGCGCGCTCACACGCACGCTCCCCCTAAAGCGTTGCCGTACCCTCACCTGGACCCTAAAGCGTCCCCGTCCCTAACCCTAACCCTAGCCCGAACCCTAACCCTAACCCTTCCCCGAAGCCTGACCCTCACCCGTCCCCTAATCCTAACCCGTACGCTAACACTAACCCGCGCCCTCACACGCACGCTCCCCCTAAAGCGTTGCCGTACCCTCACCTGGACCCTACACCGTCCCCGTCCCCTAACCCTAACCCTAGCCCGAACCCTAACCCTAACCCTTCCCCGAAGCCTGACCCTCACCCGTCCCCTAATCCTAACCCGTACGCTAACACTAACCCGCGCCCTCACACGCACGCTCCCCCTAAAGCGTTGCCGTACCCTCACCTGGACCCTAAACCGTCCCCGCCCCCTAACCCTAACCCTAGCCCGAACCCTAACCCTAACCCTTCCCCGAAGCCTGACCCTCACCCGTCCCATAATCCTAACCCGTACGCTAACACTAACCCGCGCCCTCACACGCACGCTCCCCCTAAAGCGTTGCCGTACCCTCACCTGGACCCTAAACCGTCCCCGTCCCCTAACCCTAACCCTAGCCCGAACCCTAACCCTAACCCTTCCCCGAAGCCTGACCCTCACCCGTCCCCTAATCCTAACCCGTACGCTAACACTAACCCGCGCCCTCACACGCACGCTCCTCCTAAAGCGTTGCCGTACCCTCACCTGGACCCTAAACCGTCCCCGTCCCCTAACCCTAACCCTAGCCCGAACCCTAACCCTAACCCTTCCCCGAAGCCTGACCCTCACCCGTCCCCTAATCCTAACCCGTACGCTAACACTAACCCGCGCCCTCACACGCACGCTCCCCCTAAAGCGTTGCCGTACCCTCACCTGGACCCTAAACCGTCCCCGTCCCCTAACCCTAACCCTAGCCCGAACCCTAACCCTAACCCTTCCCCGAAGCCTGACCCTCACCCGTCCCCTAATCCTAACCCGTACGCTAACACTAACCCGCGCCCTCACACGCACGCTCCCCCTAAAGCGTTGCCGTACCCTCACCTGGACCCTAAACCGTCCCCGTCCCCTAACCCTAACCCTAGCCCGAACCCTAACCCTAACCCTTCCCCGAAGCCTGACCCTCACCCGTCCCCTAATCCTAACCCGTACGCTAACACTAACCCGCGCCCTCACACGCACGCTCCCCCTAAAGCGTTGCCGTACCCTCACCTGGACTTTAAACCGTCCCCGTCCCCTAACCCTAACCCTAGCCCGAACCCTAACCCTAACCCTTCCCCGAAGCCTGACCCTCACCCGTCCCCTAATCCTAACCCGTACGCTAACACTAACCCGCGCCCTCACACGCACGCTCCCCCTAAAGCGTTGCTGTACCCTCACCTGGACCCTAAACCGTCCCCGTCCCCTAACCCTAACCCTAGCCCGAACCCTAACCCTAACCCTTCCCCGAAGCCTGACCCTCACCCGTCCCCTAATCCTAACCCGTACGCTAACACTAACCCGCGCCCTCACACGCACGCTCCCCCTAAAGCGTTGCCGTACCCTCACCTGGACCCTAAACCGTCCCCGTCCCCTAACCCTAACCCTAGCCCGAACCCTAACCCTAACCCTTCCCCGAAGCCTGACCCTCACCCATCCCCTAATCCTAACCCGTACGCTAACACTAACCCGCGCCCTCACACGCACGCTCCCCCTAAAGCGTTGCCGTACCCTCAACTGGACCCTAAACCGTCCCCGTCCCCTAACCCTAACCCTAGCCCGAACCCTAACCCTAACCCTTCCCCGAAGCCTGACCCTCACCCGTTCCCTAATCCTAACCCGTACGCTAACATTAACCCGCGCCCTCACACGCACGCTCCCCCTAAAGCGTTGCCGTACCCTCACCTGGACCCTAAACCGTCCCCGTCCCCTAACCCTAACCCTAGCCCGAACCCTAACCCTAACCCTTCCCCGAAGCCTGACCCTCACCCGTCCCCTAATCCTAACCCGTACGCTAACACTAACCCGCGCCCTCACACGCACGCTCCCCCTAAAGCGTTGCCGTACCCTCACCTGGACCCTAAACCGTCCCCGTCCCCTAACCCTAACCCTAGCCCGAACCCTAACCCTAACCCTTCCCCGAAGCCTGACCCTCACCCGTCCCCTAATCCTAACCCGTACGCTAACACTAACCCGCGCCCTCACACGCACGCTCCCCCTAAAGTGTTGCCATACACTCACCTGGACCCTAAACCGTCCCCGTCCCCTAACCCTAACCCTAGCCCGAACCCTAACCCTAACCCTTCCCCGAAGCCTGACCCTCACCCGTCCCCTAATCCTAACCCGTACGCTAACACTAACCCGCGCCCTCACACGCACGCTCCCCCTAAAGCGTTGCCGTACCCTCACCTAGACCCTAAACCGTCCCCGTCCCCTAACCCTAACCCTAGCCCGAACCCTAACCCTAACCCTTCCCCGAAGCCTGACCCTCACCCGTCCCCTAATCCTAACCCGCACGCTAACACTAACCCGCGCCCTCACACGCACGCTCCCCCTAAAGCGTTGCCGTACCCTCACCTGGACCCTAAACCGTCCCCGTCCCCTAACCCTAACCTTAGCCCGAACCCTAACCCTAACCCTTCCCCGAAGCCTGACCCTCACCCGTCCCCTAATCCTAACCCGTACGCTAACACTAACCCGCGCCCTCACACGCACGCTCCCCCTAAAGCGTTGCCGTACCCTCACCTGGACCCTAAACCGTCCCCGTCCCCTAACCCTAACCCTAGCCCGAACCCTAACCCTAACCCTTCCCCGAAGCCTGACCCTCACCCGTCCCCTAATCCTAACCCGTACGCTAACACTAACCCGCGCCCTCACACGCACGCTCCCCCTAAAGCGTTGCCGTACCCTCACCTGGACCCTAAACCGTCCCCGTCCCCTAACCCTAACCCTAGCCCGAACCCTAACCCTAACCCTTCCCCGAAGCCTGACCCTCACCCGTCCCCTAATCCTAACCCGTACGCTAACACTAACCCGCGCCCTCACACGCACGCTCCCCATAAAGCGTTGCTGTACCCTCACCTGGACCCTAAACCGTCCCCGTCCCCTAACCCTAACCCTAGCCCGAACCCTAACCCTAACCCTTCCCCGAAGCCTGACCCTCACCCGTCCCCTAATCCTAACCCGTACGCTAACACTAACCCGCGCCCTCACACGCACGCTCCCCCTAAAGCGTTGCCGTACCCTCACCTGGACCCTAAACCGTCCCCGTCCCCTAACCCTAACCCTAGCCCGAACCCTAACCCTAACCCTTCCCCGAAGCCTGACCCTCACCCGTCCCCTAATCCTCACCCGTACGCTAACACTAACCCACGCCCTCACATGCACGCTCCCCCTAAAGCGTTGCCGTACCCTCACCTGGACCCTAAACCGTCCCCGTCCCCTAACCCTAACCCTAGCCCGAACCCTAACCCTAACCCTTCCCCGAAGCCTGACCCTCACCCGTCCCCTAATCCTAACCCGTACGCTAACATTAACCCGCGCCCTCACACGCACGCTCCCCCTAAAGCGTTGCCGTACCCTCACCTGGACCCTAAACCGTCCCCGTCCCCTAACCCTAACCCTAGCCCGAACCCTAACCCTAACCCTTCCCCGAAGCCTGACCCTCACCCGTCCCCTAATCCTAACCCGTACGCTAACACTAACCCGCGCCCTCACACGCACGCTCCCCCTAAAGCGTTGCCGTACCCTCACCTGGACCCTAAACCGTCCCCGTCCCCTAACCCTAACCCTAGCCCGAACCCTAACCCTAACCCTTCCCCGAAGCCTGACCCTCACCCGTCCCCTAATCCTAACCCGTACGCTAACACTAACCCGCGCCCTCACACGCACGCTCCCCCTAAAGTGTTGCCATACACTCACCTGGACCCTAAACCGTCCCCGTCCCCTAACCCTAACCCTAGCCCGAGCCCTAACCCTAACCCTTCCCCGAAGCCTGACCCTCACCCGTCCCCTAATCCTAACCCGTACGCTAACACTAACCCGCGCCCTCACACGCACGCTCCCCCTAAAGCGTTGCCGTACCCTCACCTAGACCCTAAACCGTCCCCGTCCCCTAACCCTAACCCTAGCCCGAACCCTAACCCTAACCCTTCCCCGAAGCCTGACCCTCACCCGTCCCCTAATCCTAACCCGCACGCTAACACTAACCCGCGCCCTCACACGCACGCTCCCCCTAAAGCGTTGCCGTACCCTCACCTGGACCCTAAACCGTCCCCGTCCCCTAACCCTAACCTTAGCCCGAACCCTAACCCTAACCCTTCCCCGAAGCCTGACCCTCACCCGTCCCCTAATCCTCACCCGTACGCTAACACTAACCCACGCCCTCACACGCACGCTCCCCCTAAAGCGTTGCCGTACCCTCACCTGGACCCTAAACCGTCCCCGTCCCCTAACCCTAACCCTAGCCCGAACCCTAACCCTAACCCTTCCCCGAAGCCTGACCCTCACCCGTCCCCTAGCCTCAACCGTACGCTAACACTAACCCGCGCCCTCACACGCACGCTCCCCCTAAAACGTTGCCGTACCCTCACCTGGACCCTAAACCGTCCCCATCCCCTAACCCTAACCCTAGCCCGAACCCTAACCCTAACCCTTCCCCGAAGCCTGACCCTCACCCGTCCCCTAATCCTAACCCGTACGCTAACACTAACCCGCGCCCTCACACGCACGCTCCCCCTAAAGCGTTGCCGTACCCTCACCTGACCCTAAACCGTCCCCGACCCCTAACCCTAACCCTAGCCCGAACCCTAACACTAACCCTTCCCCGAAGCCTGACCCTCACCCGTCCCCTAATCCTAACCTGTACGCTAACACTAACCCACGCCCTCACACGCACGCTCCCCCTAAAGCGTTGCTGTACCCTCACCTGGACCCTAAACCGTCCCCGTCCCCTAACCCTAACCCTAGCCCGAACCCTAACCCTAACCCTTCCCCGAAGCCTGACCCTCACCCGTCCCCTAATCCTAACCCGTACGCTAACACTAACCCGCGCCCTGACACGCACGCTCCCCCTAAAGCGTTGCCGTACCCTCACCTGGACCCTAAACCGTCCCCGTCCCCTAACCCTAACCCTAGCCCGAACCCTAACCCTAACCCTTCCCCGAAGCCTGACCCTCACCCGTCCCCTAATCCTAACCCGTACGCTAACACTAACCCGCGCCCTCACACGCACGCTCCCCGTAAAGCGTTGCCGTACCCTCACCTGGACCCTAAACCGTCCCCGTCCCCTAACCCTAACCCTAGCCCGAACCCTAACCCTAACCCTTCCCCGAAGCCTGACACTCACCCGTCCCCTAATCCTAACCCGTACGCTAACACTAACCCGCGCCCTCACACGCACGCTCCCCCTAAAGCGTTGCCGTACCCTCACCTGGACCCTAAACCGTCCCCGTCCCCTAACCCTAACCCTAGCCCGAACCCTAACCCTAACCCTTCCCCGAAGCCTGACCCTCACCCGTCCCCTAATCCTAACCCGTACGCTAACACTAACCCGCGCCCTCACACGCACGCTCCCCCTAAACCGTTGCCGTACCCTCACCTGGACCCTAAACCGTCCCCGTCCCCTAACCCTAACCCTAGCCCGAACCCTAACCCTAACCCTTCCCCGAAGCCTGACCCTCACCCGTCCCCTAATCCTCACCCGTACGCTAACACTAACCCGCGCCCTCACACGCACGCTCGCCCTAAAGCGTTGCCGTACCCTCACCTGGACCCTAAACCGTCCCCGTCCCCTAACCCTAACCCTAGCCCGAACCCTAACCCTAACCCTTCCCCGAAGCCTGACCCTCACCCGTCCCCTAATCCTCACACGTACGCTAACACTAACCCGCGCCCTCACACGCACGCTCCCCCTAAAGCGTTGCCGTACCCTCACCTGGACCCTAAACCGTCCCCGTCCCCTAACCCTAACCCTAGCCCGAACCCTAACCCTAACCCTTCCCCGAAGCCTGACCCTCACCCGTCCCCTAATCCTAACCCGTACGCTAACACGAACCCGCGCCCTCACACGCACGCTCCCCCTAAAGCGTTGCCGTACCCTCACCTGGACCCTAAACCGTCCCCGTCCCCTAACCCTAACCCTAGCCCGAACCCTAACCCTAACCCTTCCCCGAAGCCTGACCCTCACCCGTCCCCTAATCCTAACCCGTACGCTAACACTAACCCGCGCCCTCACACGCACGCTCCCCCTAAAGCGTTGCCGTACCCTCACCTGGACCCTAAACCGTCCCCGTCCCCTAACCCTAACCCTAGCCCGAACCCTAACCCTAACCCTTCCCCGAAGCCTGACCCTCACCCGTCCCCTAATCCTCACCCGTACGCTAACACTAACCCGCGCCCTCACACGCACGCTCCCCCTAAAGCGTTGCCGTACCCTCACCTGGACCCTAAACCGTCCCCGTACCCTAACCCTAAACCTAGCCCGAACCCTAACCCTAACCCTTCCCCGAAGCCTGACCCTCACCCGTCCCCTAATCCTAACCCGTACGCTAACACTAACCCGCGCCCTCACACGCACGCTCCCCCTAAAGCGTTGCCGTACCCTCACCTGGACCCTAAACCATCCCCATCCCCTAACCCTAACCCTAGCCCGAACCCTAACCCTAACCCTTCCCCGAAGCCTGACCCTCACACGTCCCCTAATCCTAACCCGTACGCTAACACTAACCTGCGCCCTCACACGCACGCTCCCCCTAAAGCGTTGCCGTACCCTCACCTGGACCCTAAACCGTCCCCGTCCCCTAACCCTAACCCTAGCCCGAACCCTAACCCTAACCCTTCCCCGAAGCCTGACCCTCACCCGTCACCTAATCCTCACCCGTACGCTAACACTAACCCGCGCCCTCACACGCACGCTCCCCCTAAAGCGTTGCCGTACCCTCACCTGGACCCGAAACCGTCCCCGTCCCCTAACCCTAACCCTAGCCCGAACCCTAACCCTAACCCTTCCCCGAAGCCTGACCCTCACCCGTCCCCTAATCCTAACCCGTACGCTAACACTAACCCGCGCGCTCACACGCACGCTCCCCCTAAAGCGTTGCCGTACCCTCACCTGGACCCTAAAGCGTCCCCGTCCCTAACCCTAACCCTAGCCCGAACCCTAACCCTAACCCTTCCCCGAAGCCTGACCCTCACCCGTCCCCTAATCCTAACCCGTACGCTAACACTAACCCGCGCCCTCACACGCACGCTCCCCCTAAAGCGTTGCCGTACCCTCACCTGGACCCTACACCGTCCCCGTCCCCTAACCCTAACCCTAGCCCGAACCCTAACCCTAACCCTTCCCCGAAGCCTGACCCTCACCCGTCCCCTAATCCTAACCCGTACGCTAACACTAACCCGCGCCCTCACACGCACGCTCCCCCTAAAGCGTTGCCATACCCTCACCTGGACCCTAAACCGTCCCCGTCCCCTAACCCTAACCCTAGCCCGAACCCTAACCCTAACCCTTCCCCGAAGCCTGACCCTCACCCGTCCCCTAATCCTAACCCGTACGCTAACACTAACCCGCGCCCTCACAGGCACGCTCCTCCTAAAGCGTTGCCGTACCCTCACCTGGACCCTAAACCGTCCCCGTCCCCTAACCCTAACCCTAGCCCGAACCCTAACCCTAACCCTTCCCCGAAGCCTGACCCTCACCCGTCCCCTAATCCTAACCCGTACGCTAACACTAACCCGCGCCCTCACACGCACGCTCCCCCTAAAGCGTTGCCGTACCCTCACCTGGACCCTAAACCGTCCCCGTCCCCTAACCCTAACCCTAGCCCGAACCCTAACCCTAACCCTTCCCCGAAGCCTGACCCTCACCCGTCCCCTAATCCTAACCCGTACGCTAACACTAACCCGCGCCCTCACACGCACGCTCCCCCTAAAGCGTTGCCGTACCCTCACCTGGACCCTAAACCGTCCCCGTCCCCTAACCCTAACCCTAGCCCGAACCCTAACCCTAACCCTTCCCCGAAGCCTGACCCTCACCCGTCCCCTAATCCTAACCCGTACGCTAACACTAACCCGCGCCCTCACACGCACGCTCCCCCTAAAGCGTTGCCGTACCCTCACCTGGACCCTACACCGTCCCCGTCCCCTAACCCTAACCCTAGCCCGAACCCTAACCCTAACCCTTCCCCGAAGCCTGACCCTCACTCGTCCCCTAATCCTAACCCGTACGCTAACACTAACCCGCGCCCTCACACGCACGCTCCCCCTAAAGCGTTGCCGTACCCTCACCTGGACCCTAAACCGTCCCCGTCCCCTAACCCTAACCCTAGCCCGAACCCTAACTCTAACCCTTCCCCGAAGCCTGACCCTCACCCGTCCCCTAATCCTAACCCGTACGCTAACACTAACCCGCGCCCTCACACGCACGCTCCCCCTAAAGCGTTGCCGTACCCTCACCTGGACCCTAAACCGTCCCCGTCCCCTAACCCTAACCCTAGCCCGAACCCTAACCCTAACCCTTCCCCGAAGCCTGACCCTCACCCGTCCCCTAATCCTAACCCGTACGCTAACACTAACCCGCGCCCTCACACGCACGCTCCCCCTAAAGCGTTGCCGTAACCTCAACTGGACCCTAAACCGTCCCCGTCCCCTAACCCTAACCCTAGCCCGAACCCTAACCCTAACCCTTCCCCGAAGCCTGACCCTCACCCGTCCCCTAATCCTAACCCGTACGCTAACATTAACCCGCGCCCTCACACGCACGCTCCCCCTAAAGCGTTGCCGTACCCTCACCTGGACCCTAAACCGTCCCCGTCCCCTAACCCTAACCCTAGCCCGAACCCTAACCCTAACACTTCCCCGAAGCCTGACCCTCACCCGTCCCCTAATCCTAACCCGTACGCTAACACTAACCCGCGCCCTCACACGCACGCTCCCCCTAAAGCGTTGCCGTACCCTCACCTGGACCCTAAACCGTCCCCGTCCCCTAACCCTAACCCTAGCCCGAACCCTAACCCTAACCCTTCCCCGAAGCCTGACCCTCACCCGTCCCCTAATCCTAACCCGTACGCTAACACTAACCCGCGCCCTCACACGCACGCTCCCCCTAAAGTGTTGCCGTACACTCACCTGGACCCTAAACCGTCCCCGTCCCCTAACCCTAACCCTAGCCCGAACCCTAACCCTAACCCTTCCCCGAAGCCTGACCCTCACCCGTCCCCTAATCCTAACCCGTACGCTAACACTAACCCGCGCCCTCACACGCACGCTCCCCCTAAAGCGTTGCCGTACCCTCACCTAGACCCTAAACCGTCCCCGTCCCCTAACCCTAACCCTAGCCTGAACCCTAACCCTAACCCTTCCCCGAAGCCTGACCCTCACCCGTCCCCTAATCCTAACCCGCACGCTAACACTAACCCGCGCCCTCACACGCACGCTCCCCCTAAAGCGTTGCCGTACCCTCACCTGGACCCTAAACCGTCCCCGTCCCCTAACCCTAACCTTAGCCCGAACCCTAACCCTAACCCTTCCCTGAAGCCTGACCCTCACCCGTCCCCTAATCCTAACCCGTACGCTAACACTAACCCGCGCCCTCACACGCACGCTCCCCCTAAAGCGTTGCCGTACCCTCACCTGGACCCGAAACCGTCCCCGTCCCCTAACCCTAACCCTAGCCCGAACCCTAACCCTAACCCTTCCCCGAAGCCTGACCCTCACCCGTCCCCTAATCCTAACCCGTACGCTAACACTAACCCGCGCCCTCACACGCACGCTCCCCCTAAAGCGTTGCCGTACCCTCACCTGGACCCTAAACCGTCCCCGTCCCCTAACCCTAACCCTAGCCCGAACCCTAACCCTAACCCTTCCCCGAAGCCTGACCCTCACCCGTCCCCTAATCCTAACCCGTACGCTAACACTAACCCGCGCCCTCACACGCACGCTCCCCCTAAAGCGTTGCCGTACCCTCACCTGGACCCTAAACCGTCCCCGTCCCCTAACCCTAACCCTAGCCCGAACCCTAACCCTAACCCTTCCCCGAAGCCTGACCCTCACCCGTCCCCTAATCCTAACCCGTACGCTAACACTAACCCGCGCCCTCACACGCACGCTCCCCCTAAAGCGTTGCCGTACCCTCACCTGGACCCTAAACCGTCCCCGTCCCCTAACCCTAACCCTAGCCCGAACCCTAACCCTAACCCTTCCCCGAAGCCTGACCCTCACCCGTCCCCTAATCCTCACCCGTACGCTAACACTAACCCACGCCCTCACACGCACGCTCCCCCTAAAGCGTTGCCGTACCCTCACCTGGACCCTAAACCGTCCCCGTCCCCTAACCCTAACCCTAGCCCGAACCCTAACCCTAACCCTTCCCCGAAGCCTGACCCTCACCCGTCCCCTAGCCTCACCCGTACGCTAACACTAACCCACGCCCTCACACGCACGCTCCCCCTAAAACGTTGCCGTACCCTCACCTGGACCCTAAACCGTCCCCATCCCCTAACCCTAACCCTAGCCCGAACCCTAACCCTAACCCTTCCCCGAAGCCTGACCCTCACCCGTCCCCTAATCCTAACCCGTACGCTAACACTAACCCGCGCCCTCACACGCACGCTCCCCCTAAAGCGTTGCCGTACCCTCACCTGTCCCTAAACCGTCCCCGTCCCCTAACCCTAACCCTAGCCCGAACCCTAACACTAACCCTTCCCCGAAGCCTGACCCTAACCCGTCCCCTAATCCTAACCCGTACGCTAACACTAACCCGCGCCCTCACACGCACGCTCCCCCTAAAGCGTTGCTGTACCCTCACCTGGACCCTAAACCGTCCCCGTCCCCTAACCCTAACCCTAGCCCGAACCCTAACCCTAACCCTTCCCCGAAGCCTGACCCTCACCCGTCCCCTAATCCTAACCCGTACGCTAACACTAACCCGCGCCCTGACACGCACGCTCCCCCTAAAGCGTTGCCGTACCCTCACCTGGACCCTAAACCGTCCCCGTCCCCTAACCCTAACCCTAGCCCGAACCCTAACCCTAACCCTTCCCCGAAGCCTGACCCTCACCCGTCCCCTAATCCTAACCCGTACGCTAACACTAACCCGCGCCCTCACACGCACGCTCCCCGTAAAGCGTTGCCGTACCCTCACCTGGACCCTAAACCGTCCCCGTCCCCTAACCCTAACCCTAGCCCGAACCCTAACCCTAACCCTTCCCCGAAGCCTGACACTCACCCGTCCCCTAATCCTAACCCGTACGCTAACACTAACCCGCGCCCTCACACGCACGCTCCCCCTAAAGCGTTGCCGTACCCTCACCTGGACCCTAAACCGTCCCCGTCCCCTAACCCTAACCCTAGCCCGAACCCTAACCCTAACCCTTCCCCGAAGCCTGACCCTCACCCGTCCCCTAATCCTAACCCGTACGCTAACACTAACCCGCGCCCTCACATGCACGCTCCCCCTAAAGCGTTGCCGTACCCTCACCTGGACCCTAAACCGTCCCCATCCCCTAACCCTAACCGTAGCCCGAACCCTAACCCTAACCCTTCCCCGAAGCCTGACCCTCACCCGTCCCCTAATCCTCACCCGTACGCTAACACTAACCCGCGCCCTCACACGCACGCTCGCCCTAAAGCGTTGCCGTACCCTCACCTGGACCCTAAACCGTCCCCGTCCCCTAACCCTAACCCTAGCCCGAACCCTAACCCTAACCCTTCCCCGAAGCCTGACCCTCACCCGTCCCCTAATCCTAACCCGTACGCTAACACTAACCCGCGCCCTCACACGCACGCTCCCCCTAAAGCGTTGCCGTACCCTCACCTGGACCCTAAACCGTCCCCGTCCCCTAACCCTAACCCTAGCCCGAACCCTAACCCTAACCCTTCCCCGAAGCCTGACCCTCACCCGTCACCTAATCCTCACCCGTACGCTAACACTAACCCGCGCCCTCACACGCACGCTCCCCCTAAAGCGTTGCCGTACCCTCACCTGGACCCTAAACCGTCCCCGTCCCCTAACCCTAACCCTACCCCGAACCCTAATCCTAACCCTTCCCCGAAGCCTGACCCTCACCCGTCCCCTAATCCTAACCCGTACGCTAACACTAACCCGCGCCCTCACACGCACGCTCCCCCTAAAGCGTTGCCGTACCCTCACCTGGACCCTAAACCTTCCCCGTCCCCTAACCCTAACCCTAGGCCGAACCCTAACCCTAACCCTTCCCCGAAGCCTGACCCTCACCCGTCCCCTAATCCTAACCCGTACGCTAACACTAACCCGCGCCCTCACACGCACGCTCCCCGTAAAGCGTTGCCGTACCCTCACCTGGACCCTAAACCGTCCCCGTCCCCTAACCCTAACCCTAGCCCGAACCCTAACCCTAACCCTTCCCCGAAGCCTGACCCTCACCCGTCCCCTAATCCTAACCCGTACGCTAACACTAATCCGCGCCCTCACACGCACGCTCCCCCTAAAGCGTTGCCGTACCCTCACCTGGACCCTAAACCGTCCCCGTCCCCTAACCCTAACCCTAGCCCGAACCCTAACCCTAACCCTTCCCCGAAGCCTGACCCTCACCCGTCCCCTAATCCTAACCCGTACGCTAACACTAACCCGCGCCCTCACACGCACGCTCCCCCTAAAGCGTTGCCGTAACCTCACCTGGACCCTAAACCGTGCCCGTCCCCTAACCCTAACCCTAGCCCGAACCCTAACCCTAACCCTTCCCCGAAGCCTGACCCTCACCCGTCCCCTAATCCTAACCCGTACGCTAACACTAACCCACGCCCTCACACGCACGCTCCCCCTAAAGCGTTGCCGTACCCTCACCTGGACCCTAAACCGTCCCCGTCCCCTAACCCTAACCCTAGCCCGAACCCTAACCCTAACCCTTCCCCGAAGCCTGACCCTCACCCGTCCCCTAATCCTAACCCGTACGCTAACACTAACCCGCGCCCTCACACGCACGCTCCCCCTAAAGCGTTGCCGTACCCTCACCTGGACCCTAAACCGTCCCCGTCCCCTAACCCTAACCCTAGCCCGAACCCTAACCCTAACCCTTCCCAGAAGCCTGACCCTCACCCGTCCCCTAATCCTAACCCGTACGCTAACACTAACCCGCGCCCTCACACGCACGCTCCCCCTAAAGCGTTGCCGTACCCTCACCTGGACCCTAAACCGTCCCCGTCCCCTAACCCTAACCCTAGCCCGAACCCTAACCCTAACCCTTCCCCGAAGCCTGACCCTCACCCGTCCCCTAATCCTAACCCGTACGCTAACACTAACCCGCGCACTCACACGCACGCTCCCCCTAAAGCGTTGCCGTACCCTCACCTGGACCCTAAACCGTCCCCGTCCCCTAACCCTAACCCTAGCCCGAACCCTAACCCTAACCCTTCCCCGAAGCCTGACCCTCACCCGTCCCCTTATCCGAACCCGTACGCTAACACTAACCCGCGCCCTCACACGCACGCTCCACCTAAAGCATTGCCGTACCCTCACCTGGACCCTAAACCGTCCCCGTCCCCTAACCCTAACCCTAGCCCGAACCCTAACCCTAACCCTTCCCCGAAGCCTGACCCTCACCCGTCCCCTAATCCTAACCCGTACGCTAACACTAACCCGCGCCCTCACACGCACGCTCCCCCTAAAGCGTTGCCGTACCCTCACCTGGACACTAAACCGTCCCCGTCTCCTAACCCTAACCCTAGCCCGAACCCTAACCCTAACCCTTCCCCGAAGCCTGACCCTCACCCGTCCCCTAATCCTAACCCGTACGCTAACACTAACCCGCGCCCTCACACGCACGCTCGCCCTAAAGCGTTGCCGTACCCTCACCTGGACCCTAAACCGTCCCCGTCCCCTAACCCTAACCCTAGCCCGAACCCTAACCCTAACCCTTCCCCGAAGCCTGACCCTCACCCGTCCCCTAATCCTAACCCGTACGCTAACACTAACCCGCGCCCTCACACGCACGCTCCCCCTAAAGCGTTGCCGTACCCTCACCTGGACCCTAAACCGTCCCCGTCCCCTAACCCTAAGCCTAGCCCGAACCCTAACCCTAACCCTTCCCCGAAGCCTGACCCTCACCCGTCCCCTAATCCTAACCCGTACGCTAACACTAACCCGCGCCCTCACACGCACGCTCCCCCTAAAGCGTTGCCGTACCCTCACCTGGACCCTAAACCGTCCCCGTCCCCTAACCCTAACCCTAGCCCTAACCCTAACCCTAACACTTCCCCGAAGCCTGACACTCACCCGTCCCCTAATCCTAACCCGTACGCTAACACTAACCCGCGCCCTCACACGCACGCTCCCCCTAAAGCGTTGCCGTACCCTCACCTGGACCCTAAACCGTCCCCGTCCCCTAACCCTAACCCTAGCCCTAACCCTAACCCTAACACTTCCCCGAAGCCTGACCCTCACCCGTCCCCTAATCCTAACCCGTACGCTAAAACTAACCCACGCCCTCACACGCACGCTCCCCCTAAAGCGTTGCCGTACCCTCACCTGGACCCTAAACCGTCCCCGTCCCCTAACCCTAACCCTAGCCCGAACCCTAACCCTAACCCTTCCCCGAAGCCTGACCCTCACCCGTCCCCTAATCCTAACCCGTACGATAACACTAACCCGCGCCCTCACACGCACGCTCCCCCTAAAGCGTTGCCGTACCCTCACCTGGACCCTAAACCGTCCCCGTCCCCTAACCCTAACCCTAGCCCGAACCCTAACCCTAACCCTTCCCCGAAGCCTGACCCTCACCCGTCCCCTAATCCTAACCTGTACGCTAACACTAACCCGCGCCCTCACAAGCACGCTCCCCATAACGCGTTGCCGTACCCTCACCTGGACCCTAAACCGTCCCCGTCCCCTAACCCTAACCCTAGCCCGAACCCTAAACCTAACCCTTCCCCGAAGCCTGACCCTCACCCGTCCCCTAATCCTAACCCGTACGCTAACACTAACCCGCGCCCTCACACGCACGCTCCCCCTAAAGCGTTGCCGTACCCTCACCTGGACCCTAAACCGTCCCCGTCCCCTAACCCTAACCCTAGCCCGAACCCTAACCCTAACCCTTCCCCGAAGCCTGACCCTCACCCTTCCCCTTATCCTAACCCGTACGCTAACACTAACCCGCGCCCACACACGCACGTTCCCCCTAAAGCGTTGCCGTACCCTCACCTGGACCCTAAACCGTCCCCGTCCCCTAACCCTAACCCTAGCCCGAACCATAACCCTAACCCTTCCCCGAAGCCTGACCCTCACCCGTCCCCTAATCCTAACCCGTACACTAACACTAACCCGCGCCCTCACACGCACGCTCCCCCTAAAGCGTTGCCGTACCCTCACGTGGACCCTAAACCGTCCCCGTCCCCTAACCCTAACCCTAGCCCGAACCCTAACCCTAACCCTTCCCCGAAGCCTGACCCTCACCCGTCCCCTAATCCTAACCCGTACACTAACACTAACCTGAGCCCTCACACGCACGCTCCCCCTAAAGCGTTGCCGTACCCTCACCTGGACCCTAAACCGTCCCCGTCCCCTAACCCTAACCCTAGCCCGAACCCTAACCCTAACCCTTCCCCGAAGCCTGACCCTCACCCGTCCCCTAATCCTAACCCGTACGCTAACACTAACCCGCGCCCTCACACGCACGCTCCCCCTAAAGCGTTGCCGTACCCTCACCGGGACCCTAAACCGTCCCCGTCCCCTAACCCTAACCCTAGCCCGAACCCTAACCCTAACCCTTCCCCGAAGCCTGACCCTCACCCGTCCCCTAATCCTAACCCATACGCTAACACTAACCAGCTCCCTCACACGCACGCTCCCCCTAAAGCGTTGCCGTACCCTCACCTGGACCCTAAACCGTCCCCGTCCCCTAACCCTAACCCTAGCCCGAACCCTAACCCTAACACTTCCCCGAAGCCTGACCCTCACCCGTCCCCTAATCCTAACCCGTACGCTAACAGTAACCCGCGCCCTCACACGCACGCTCCACCTAAAGCGTTGCCGTACCCTAACCTGGACCCTAAACCGTCCCCGTCCCCTAACCCTAACCCTAGCCCGAACCCTAACCCTAACCCTTTCCCGAAGCCTGACCCTCAACCGTCCCCTAATCCTAACCCGTACGCTAACACTAACCCGCGCCCTCACACGCACGCTCCCCCTAAAGCGTTGCCGCACCCTCACCGGGACCCTAAACCGTCCCCGTCCCCTAACCCTAACCCTAGCCCGAACCCTAACCCTAACCCTTCCCCGAAGCCTGACCCTCACCCGTCCCCTAATCCTAACCCGTACGCTAACACTAACCCGCGCCCTCACACGCACGCTCCCCCTAAAGCGTTGCCGTACCCTCACCTGGACCCTAAACCGTCCCCGTCCCCTAACCCTAACCCTAGCCCGAACCCTAACCCTAACCCTTCCCCGAAGCCTGACCCTCACCCGTCCCCTAATCCTAACCCGTACGCTAACACTAACCCGCGCCCACACACGCACGCTCCCCCTAAAGCGTTGCCGTACCCTCACCTGGACCCTAAACCGTCCCCGTCCCCTAACCCTAACCCTAGCCCGAACCCTAACCCTAACCCTTCCCCGAAGCCTGACCCTCACCCGTCCCCTAATCCTAACCCGTACGCTAACACTAACCCGCGCCCTCACACGCACGCTCCCCCTAAAGCGTTGCCGTACCCTCACCTGGACCCTAAACCGTCCCCGTCCCCTAACCCTAACCCTAGCCCGAACCCTAACCCTAACCCTTCCCCGAAGCCTGACCCTCACCCGTCCCCTAATCCTAACCCGTACGCTAACACTAACCCGCGCCCTCACACGCACGCTCCCCCTAAAGCGTTGCCGTACCCTCACCTGGACCCTAAACCGTCCCCGTCCCCTAACCCTAACCCTAGCCCGAACCCTAACCCTAACCCTTCCCCGAAGCCTGACCCTCACCCGTCCCCTAATCCTAACCCGTACGCTAACACTAACCCGCGCCCTCACACGCACGCTCCCCCTAAAGCGTTGCCGTACCCTCACCTGGACCCTAAACCGTCCCCGTCCCCTAACCCTAACCCTAGCCCGAACCCTAACCCTAACCCTTCCCCGAAGCCTGACCCTCACCCGTCCCCTAATCCTAACCCGTACGCTAACACTAACCCACGCCCTCACACGCACGCTCCCCTTAAAGCGTTGCCGTACCCTCACCTGGACCCTAAACCGTCCCCGTCCCCTAATCCTAACCCTAGCCCTAACCCTAACCCTAACCCTTCCCCGAAGCCTGACCCTCACCCGTCCCCTAATCCTAACCCGTACGCTAACACTAACCCGCGCCCTCACACGCACGCTCCCCCTAAAGCGTTGCCGTACCCTCACCTGGACCCTAAACCGTCCCCGTCCCCTAACCCTAACCCTAGCCCGAACCCTAACCCTAACCCTTCCCCGAAGCCTGACCCTCACCCGTCCCCTAATCCTAACCCGTACGCTAACACTAACCCGCGCCCTCACACGCACGCTCCCCCTAAAGCGTTGCCGTACCCTCACCTGGACCCTAAACCGTCCCCGTCCCCTAACCCTAACCCTAGCCCGAAACCTAACCCTAACCCTTCCCCGAAGCCTGACCCTCACCCGTCCCCTAATCCTAACCCGTACGCTAACACTAACCCGCGCCCTCACACGCACGCTCCCCCTAAAGCGTTGCCGTGCCCTCACCTGGACCCTAAACCGTCCCCATCCCCTAACCCTAACCCTAGCCCGAACCCTAACCCTAACCCTTCCCCGAAGCCTGACCTTCACCCGTCCCCTAATCCTAACCCGTACGCTAACACTAACCCGCGCCCTGACACGCACGCTCCCCCTAAAGCGTGGCCGTACCCTCACCTGGACCCTAAACCGTCCCCGTCCCCTAACCCTAACCCTAGCCCGAACCCTAACCCTAACCCTTACCCGAAGCCTGACCCTCACCCGTCCCCTAATCCTAACCCGTACGCTAACACTAACCCGCGCCCTCACACGCACGCTCCCCCTAAAGCGTTGCCGTACCCTCACCTGGACCCTAAACCGTCCCCGTCCCCTAACGCTAACCCTAGCCCGAACCCTATCCCTAACCCGTCCCCGAAGCCTGACCCTCACCCGTCCCCTAATCCTAACCCGTACGCTAACACTAACCCGCGCCCTCACACGCACGCTCCCCCTAAAGCGTTGCCGTACCCTCACCTGGACCCTAAACCGTCCCCGTCCCCTAACCCTAATCCTAGCCCGAACCCTAACCCTAAACCTTCCCCGAAGCCTGACCCTCACCCGTCCCCTAATCCTAACCCGTACGCTAACACTAACCCGCGCCCTCACACGCACGCTCCCCCTAAAGCGTTGCCCTACCCTCACCTGGACCCTAAACCGTCCCCGTCCCCTAACCCTAACCCTAGCCCGAACCCTAACCCTAACCCTTCCCCGAAGCCTGACCCTCACCCGTCCCCTAATCCTAACCCGTACGCTAACACTAACCCGCGCCCTCACACGCACGCTCCCCCTAAAGCGTTGCCGTACCCTCACCTGGACCCTAAACCGTCACCGTCCCCTAACCCTAACCCTAGCCCGAACCCTATCCCTAACCCTTCCCCGAAGCCTGACCCTCACCCGTCCCCTAATCCTACCCGTACGCTAACACTAACCCGCGCCCTCACACTCACTCTCCCCCTAAAGCGTTGCCGTACCCTCACCTGGACCCTAAACCGACCCCATCCCCTAACCCTAACCCTAGCCCGAACCCTAACCCTAACCCTTCCCCGAAGCCTAACCCTCACCCGTCCCTAATCCTAACCCGTACGCTAACACTAACCCGCGCCCTCACACGCATGCTCCCCCTAAAGCGTTGCCGTACCCTCACCTGGACCCTAAACCGTCCCCGTCCCCTAACCCTAACCCTAGCCCGAACCCTAACCATATCCCTTCCCCGAAGCCTGACCCTCACCCGTCCCCTAATCCTAACCCGTACGCTAACACTAACCCGCGCCCTCACACGCACGCTCCCCCTAAAGCGTTGCCGTACCCTCACCTGGACCCTAAACCGTCCCCGTCCCCTAACCCTAACCCTAGCCCGAACCCTAACCCTAACACTTCCCCGAAGCCTGACCCTCACCCGTCCCCTAATCCTAACCCGTACGCTAACACTAACCCGCGCCCTAACACGCATGCTCCCCCTAAAGCGTGGCCGTACCCTCACCTGGACCCTAAACCGTCCCCGTCCCTTAACCCTAACCCTAGCCCGAACCCTAACCCTAACACTTCCCCGAGCCTGACCCTCACCCGTCCCCTAATCCTAACCCGTACGCTAACACTAACCCACGCCCTAACACGCACGCTCCCCCTAAAGCGTTGCCGTACCCTCACCTGGACCCTAAACCGTCCCCGTCCCCTAACCCTAACCCTAGCCCGAACCCTAACCCTAACCCTTCCCCGAAGCCTGACCCTCACCCGTCCCCTAATCCTAACCCGTACGCTAACACTAACCCGCGCCCTCACACGCACGCTCCCCCTAAAGCGTTGCCGTACCCTCACCTGGACGCTAAATCGTCCCCGTCCCCTAACCCTAACCCTAGCCCAAACCCTAACCCTAACCCTTCCCCGAAGCCTGACCCTCACCCGTCCCCTAATCCTAACCCGTACGCTAACACTAACCCGCGCCCTCACACGCACGCTCCCCCTAAAGCGTTGCCGTACCCTCACCTGGACCCTAAACCGTCCCCGTCCCCTAACCCTAACCCTAGCCCGAACCCTAACCCTAACCCTTCCCCGAAGCCTGACCCTCACCCGTCCCCTAATCCTAACCCGTACGCTAACACTAACCCGCGCCCTCACACGCACGCTCCCCCTAAAGTGTGGCCGTACCCTCACCTGGACCCTAAACCGTCCCCGTCCCCTAACCCTAACCCTAGCCCGAACCCTAACCCTAACCCTTCCCCGAAGCCTGACCCTCACCCGTCCCCTAATCCTAACCCGTACGCTAACACTAACCCGCGCCCTCACAGGCACGCTCCACCTAAAGCGTTGCCGTACCCTAACCTGGACCCTAAACCGTCCCCGTCCCCTAACCCTAACCCTAGCCCGAACCCTAACCCTAACCCTTACCCGAAGCCTGACCCTCACCCGTCCCCTAATCCTAAACCGTACGCTAACACTAACCCGCGCCCTCACACGCACGCTCCCCATAAAGCGTTGCCGTACCCTCACCTGGACCCTAAACCGTCCCCGTCCCCTAACCCTAACCCTAGCCCGAACCCTAACCCTAACCCTTCCCCGAAGCCTGACCCTCACCCGTCCCCTAATCCTAACCCGTACGCTAACACTAACCCGCGCCCTCACACGCACGCTCCCCCTAAAGCGTTGCCGTACCCTCACCTGGACCCTAAACCGTCCCCGTCCCCTAACCCTAACCCTAGCCCGAACCCTAACCCTAACCCTTCCCCGAAGCCTGACCCTCACCCGTCCCCTAATCCTAACCCGTACGATAACACTAACCCGCGCCCTCACACGCACGCTCCCCCTAAAGCATTGCCGTACCCTCACCTGGACGCTAAACCGTCCCCATCCCCTAACCCTAACCCTAGCCCGAACCCTAACCCTAACCATTCCCCGAAGCCTGACCCTCACCCGTCCCCTAATCCTAACCCGTACGCTAACACTAACCCGCGCCCTCACACGCACGCTCCGCCTAAAGCGTTGCCAGACCCTCACCTGGACCCTAAACCGTCCCCATCCCCTAACCCTAACCCTAGCCCGAACCCTAACCCTAACCCTTCCCCGAAGCCTGACCTTCACCCGTCCCCTAATCCTAACCTGTACGCTAACACTAACCCGCGCCCTCACACGCACGCTCCCCCTAAAGCGTTGCCGTACCCTCACCTGGACCCTAAACCGTCCCCGTCCCCTAACCCTAACCCTAGCCCGAACCCTAACCCTAACCCTTCCCCGAAGCCTGACCCTCACCCGTCCCCTAATCCTAACCCGTACGCTAACACTAACCCGCGCCCTCACACGCACGCTCCCCCTAAAGCGTTGCCGTACCCTCACCTGGACCCTAAACCGTCCCCGTCCCCTAACCCTAACCCTAGCCCGAACCCTAACCCTAACCCTTCCCCGAAGCCTGACCCTCACCCGTCCCCTAATCCTAACCCGTACGCTAACACTAACCCGCGCCCTCACACGCACGCTCCCCCTAAAGCGTTGCCAGACCCTCACCTGGACCCTAAACCGTCCCCTTCCCCTAACCCTAACCCTAGCCCGAACCCTAACCCTAACCCTTCCCCGAAGCCTGACCGTCACCCGTTCCCTAATCCTAACCCGTACGCTAACACTAACCCGCGCCCTCACACGCACGCTCCCCCTAAAGCGTTGCCGTACCCTCACCTGGACCCTAAACCGTCCCCGTCCCCTAACCCTAACCCTAGCCCGAACCCTAACCCTAACCCTTCCCCGAAGCCTGACCCTCACCCGTCCCCTAATCCTAACCCGTACGCTAACACTAACCCGCGCCCTCACACGCACGCTCCCCCTAAAGCGTTGCCGTACCCTCACCTGGACCCTAAACCGTCCCCGTCCCCTAACCCTAACCCTAGCCCGAACCCTAACCCTAACCCTTCCCCGAAGCCTGACCCTCACCCGTCCCCTAATCCTAACCCGTACGCTAACACTAACCCGCGCCCTCACACGCACGCTCCCCCTAAAGCGTTGCCAGACCCTCACCTGGACCCTAAACCGTCCCCTTCCCCTAACACTAACCCTAGCCCGAACCCTAACCCTAACCCTTCCCCGAAGCCTGACCCTCACCCGTTCCCTAATCCTAACCCGTACGCTAACACTAACCCGCGCCCTCACACGCACGCTCCCCCTAAAGCGTTGCCGTACCCTCACCTGGACCCTAAACCGTCCCCGTCCCCTAACCCTAACGCTAGCCCGAACCCTAACCCTAACCCTTCCCCGAAGCCTGACCCCCACCCGTCCCCTAATCCTAACCCGTACGCTAACACTAACCCGCGCCCTCACACGCACGCTCCCCCTAAAGCGTTGCCGTACCCTCACCTGGACCCTAAACCGTCCCCGTCCCCTAACCCTAACCCTAGCCCGAACCCTAACCCTAACCCTTCCCCGAAGCCTGACCCTCACCCGTCCCCTAATCCTAACCCGTACGCTAACACTAACCCGCGCCCTCACACGCACGCTCCCCCTAAAGCGTTGCCGTACCCTCACCTGGACCCTAAACCATCCCCGTCCCCTAACCCTAACCCTAGCCCTAACCCTAACCCTAACCCTTCCCCGAAGCCTGACCCTCACCCGTCCCCTAATCCTAACCCGTACGCTAACACTAACCCACGCCCTCACACGCACGCTCCCCCTAAAGCGTTGCCATACCCTCACCTGGACCCTAAACCGTCCCCGTCCCCTAACCCTAACCCTAGCCCGAACCCTAACCCTAACCCTTCCCCGAAGCCTGACCCTCACCCGTCCCCTAATCCTAACCCGTACGCTAACACTAACCCACGCCCTGACACGCACGCTCCCCCTAAAGCGTGGCCGTACCCTCACCTGGACCCTAAACCGTCCCCGTCCCCTAACCCTAACCCTAGCCCGAACCCTAACCCTAACCCTTCCCCGAAGCCTGACCCTCACCCGTCCCCTAATCCTAACCCGTACGCTAACACTAACCCGCGCCCTGACAGGCACGTTACACCTAAAGCGTTGCCGTACCCTAACCTGGACCCTAAACCGTCCCCGTCCCCTAACCCTAACCCTAGCCCGAACCCTAACCCTAACCCTTATCCGAAGCCTGACACTCACCCGTCCCCTAATCCTAACCCGTACGCTAACACTAACCCGCGCCCTCACACGCACGCTCCCCATAAAGCGTTGCCGTACCCTCACCGGGACCCTAAACCGTCCCCGTCCCCTAACCCTAACCCTAGCCCGAACCCTAACCCTAACCCTTCCCCGAAGCCTGACCCTCACCCGTCCCCTAATCCTAACCCGTACGCTAACACTAACCCACGCCCTAACACGCACGCTCCCCCTAAATCGTTGCCGTACTTTCACCTGGACCCTAAACCGTCCCCGTCCCCTAACCCTAACCCTAGCCCGAACACTAACCCTAAACCTTCCCCGAAGCCTGACCCTCACCCGTCCCCTAATCCTAACCCGTACGCTAACACTAACCCGCGCCCTCACACGCACGCTCCCCCTAAAGCGTTGCCGTACCCTCACCTGGACCCTAAACCGTCCCGGTCCCCTAACCCTAACCCTAGCCCAAACCCTAACCCTAACCCTTACCCGAAGCCTGATCCTCACCCGTCCCCTAATCCTAACCCGTACGCTAACACTAACGCGCACCCTCACACCCACGCTCCCCCTAAAGCGTTGCCGTACCCTCACCTGGACCCTAAACCGACCCCGTCCCCTAACCCTAACCCTAGCCCGAACCATAACCCTAATCCTTCCCCGAAGCCTGACCCTCACCCGTCCCCTAATCCTAACCCGTACGCTAACACTAACCCGCGCCCTCACACCCATGCTCCCCCTAAAGCGTGGCCGTACCCTCACCTGGACCCTAAACCGTCCCCGTCCCCTAACCCTAACCCTAGCCCGAACCCTAACCCTAACCCTTCCCCGAAGCCTGACCCTCACCCGTCCCCTAATCCTAACCCGTACGCTAACACTAACCCACGCCCTCACACGCACGCTCCCCCTAAAGCGTTGCCGTACCCTCACCTGGACCCTAAACCGTCCCCGTCCCCTAACCCTAACCCTAGCCCGAACCCTAACCCTAACCCTTCCCCGAAGCCTGACCCTCACCCGTCCCCTAATCCTAACCCGTACGCTAACACTAACCCGCGCCCTCACACGCACGCTCCCCCTAAAGCGTTGCCATACCCTCACCTGGACGCTAAACCGTCCCCGTCCCCTAACCCTAACCCTAGCCCTAACCCTAACCCTAACCCTTCCCCGAAGCCTGACCCTCACCCGTCCCCTAATCCTAACCCGTACGCTAACACTAACCCACGCCCTCACACGCACGCTCCCCCTAAAGCGTTGCCATACCCTCACCTGGACCCTAAACCGTCCCCGTCCCCTAACCCTAACCCTAGCCCGAACCCTAACCCTAACCCTTCCCCGAAGCCTGACCCTCACCCGTCCCCTAATCCTAACCCGTACGCTAACACTAACCCGCGCCCTGACACGCACGCTCCCCCTAAAGCGTGGCCGTACCCTCACCTGGACCCTAAACCGTCCCCGTCCCCTAACCCTAACCCTAGCCCGAACCCTAACCCTAACCCTTCCCCGAAGCCTGACCCTCACCCGTCCCCTAATCCTAACCCGTACGCTAACACTAACCCGCGCCCTCACAGGCACGCTCCACCTAAAGCGTTGCCGTACCCTAACCTGGACCCTAAACCGTCCCCGTCCCCTAACCCTAACCCTAGCCCGAACCCTAACCCTAACCCTTATCCGAAGCCTGACACTCACCCGTCCCCTAATCCTAACCCGTACGCTAACACTAACCCGCGCCCTCACACGCACGCTCCCCATAAAGCGTTGCCGTACCCTCACCGGGACCCTAAACCGTCCCCGTCCCCTAACCCTAACCCTAGCCCGAACCCTAACCCTAACCCTTCCCCGAAGCCTGACCCTCACCCGTCCCCTAATCCTAACCCGTACGCTAACACTAACCCACGCCCTAACACGCACGCTCCCCCTAAATCGTTGCCGTACTTTCACCTGGACCCTAAACCGTCCCCGTCCCCTAACCCTAACCCTAGCCCGAACACTAACCCTAAACCTTCCCCGAAGCCTGACCCTCACCCGTCCCCTAATCCTAACCCGTACGCTAACACTAACCCGCGCCCTCACACGCACGCTCCCTCTAAAGCGTTGCCGTACCCTCACCTGGACCCTAAACCGTCCCGGTCCCCTAACCCTAACCCTAGCCCAAACCCTAACCCTAACCCTTACCCGAAGCCTGATCCTCACCCGTCCCCTAATCCTAACCCGTACGCTAACACTAACGCGCACCCTCACACCCACGCTCCCCCTAAAGCGTTGCCGTACCCTCACCTGGACCCTAAACCGACCCCGTCCCCTAACCCTAACCCTAGCCCGAACCATAACCCTAATCCTTCCCCGAAGCCTGACCCTCACCCGTCCCCTAATCCTAACCCGTACGCTAACACTAACCCGCGCCCTCACACCCATGCTCCCCCTAAAGCGTGGCCGTACCCTCACCTGGACCCTAAACCGTCCCCGTCCCCTAACCCTAACCCTAGCCCGAACCCTAACCCTAACCCTTCCCCGAAGCCTGACCCTCACCCGTCCCCTAATCCTAACCCGTACGCTAACACTAACCCGCGCCCTCACACGCACGCTCCCCCTAAAGCGTTGCCGTACCCTCACCTGGACCCTAAACCGTCCCCGTCCCCTAACCCTAACCCTAGCCCGAACCCTAACCCTAACCCTTCCCCGAAGCCTGACCCTCACCCGTCCCCTAATCCTAACCCGTACGCTAACACTAACCCGCGCCCTCACACGCACGCTCCCCCTAAAGCATTGCCGTACCCTCACCTTGACGCTAAACCGTCCCCGTCCCCTAACCCTAACCCTAGCCCGAACCCTAACCCTAACCCTTCCCCGAAGCCTGACCCTCACCCGTCCCCTAATCCTAACCCGTACGCTAACACTAACCCGCGCCCTCACACGCACGCTCCGCGTAAAGCGTTGCCGTACCCTCACCTGGACCCTAAACCGTCCCCGTCCCCTAACCCTAACCCTAGCCCGAACCCTAACCCTAACCCTTCCCCGAAGCCTGACCCTCACCCGTCCCCTAATCCTAACCCGTACGCTAACACTAACCCGCGCCCTCACACGCACGCTCCCCCTAAAGCGTTGCCGTACCCTCACCTGGACCCTAAACCGTCCCCGTCCCCTAACCCTAACCCTGGCCCGAAACCTAACCCTAACCCTTCCCCGAAGCCTGACCCTCACCCGTCCCCTAATCCTAACCCGTACGCTAACACTAACCCGCGCCCTCACACGCACGCTCCCCCTAAAGCGTTGCCGTACCCTCACCTGGACCCTAAACCGTCCCCATCCCCTAACCCTAACCCTAGCCCGAACCCTAACGCTAACCCTTCCCCGAAGCCTGACCTTCACCCGTCCCCTAATCCTAACCCGTACGCTAACACTAACCCGCGCGCTCACACGCACGCTCCCCCTAAAGCGTTGCCGTACCCTCACCTGGACCCTAAACCGTCCCCGTCCCCTAACCCTAACCCTAGCCCGAACCCTAACCCTAACCCTTCCCCGAAGCCTGACCCTCACCCGTCCCCTAATCCTAACCCGTACGCTAACACTAACCCGCGCCCTCACACGCACGCTCCCCCTAAAGCGTTGCCGTACCCTCACCTGGACCCTAAACCGTCCCCGTCCCCTAACCCTAACCCTAGCCCGAACCCTAACCCTAACCCTTCCCCGAAGCCTGACCCTCACCCGTCCCCTAATCCTAACCCGTACGCTAACACTAACCCGCGCCCTCACACGCACGCTCCCCCTAAAGCGTTGCCGTACCCTCACCGGGACCCTAAACCTTCCCCGTCCCCTAACCCTAACCCTAGCCCGAACCCTAACCCTAACCCTTCCCCGAAGCCTGACCCTCACCCGTCCCCTAATCCTAACCCGTACGCTAACACTAACCTGCGCCCTCACACGCACGGTCCCCCTAAAGCGTTGCCGTACCCTCACCTGGACCCTAAACCGTCCGCGTCCCCTAACCCTAACCCTAGACCGAACCCTAACCCTAACCCTTCCCCGAAGCCTGACCCTCACCCGTCCCCTAATCCTAACCCGTACACTAACACTAACCCGCGCCCTCACAGGCACGCTCCACCTAAAGCATTGCCGTACCCTAACCTGGACCCTAAACCGTCCCCGTCCCCTAACCCTAACCCTAGCCCGAACCCTAACCCTAACCCTTCCCCGAAGCCTGACACTCACCCGTCCCCTAATCCTACCCAGTACGCTAACACTAACCCGCGCCCTCACACGCACGCTCCCCATAAAGCGTTGCCGTACCCTCACCGGGACCCTAAACGGTCCCCGTCCCCTAACCCTAACCCTAGCCCGAACCCTAACCCTAACCCTTCCCCGAAGCCTGACCCTCACCCGTCCCCTAATCCTAACCCGTACGCTAACACTAACCCGCGCCCTCACACGCACGCTCCCCCTAAAGCGTTGCCGTACCCTCACCTGGACCCTAAACCGTCCCCGTCCCCTAACCCTAACCCTAGCCCGAACCCTAACCCTAACCCTTCCCCGAAGCCTGACCCTCACCCTTCCCCTTATCCTAACACGTACGCTAACACTAACCCGCGCCCTCACACGCACGCTCCCCCTAAAGCGTTGCCGTACCCTCACCTGGACCCTAAACCGTCCCCGTCCCCTAACCCTAACCCTAGCCCGAACCCTAACCCTAACCCTTCCCCGAAGCCTGACCCTCACCCGTCCCCTAATCCTAACCCGTACGCTAACACTAACCCGCGCCCACACACGCACGCTCCCCCTAAAGCGTTGCCGTACCCTCACCTGGACCCTAAACCGTCCCCGTCCCCTAACCCTAACCCTAGCCCGAACCCTAACCCTAACCCTTCCCCGAAGCCTGACCCTCACCCGTCCCCTAATCCTAACCCGTACGCTAACACTAACCCGCGCCCTCACACGCACGCTCCGCGTAAAGCGTTGCCGTACCCTCACCTGGGCCCTAAACCGTCCCCGTCCCCTAACCCTAACCCTAGCCCGAACCCTAACCCTAACCCTTCCCCGAAGCCTGACCCTCACCCGTCCCCTAATCCTAACCCGTACGCTAACACTAACCCGCGCCCTCACACGCACGCTCCCCCTAAAGCGTTGCCGTACCCTCATCTGGACCCTAAACCGTCCCCGTCCCCTAACCCTAACCCTGGCCCGAAACCTAACCCTAACTCTTCCCCGAAGCCTGACCCTCACCCGTCCCCTAATCCTAACCCGTACGCTAACACTAACCCGCGCCCTCACACGCACGCTCCCCCTAAAGCGTTGCCGTACCCTCACCTGGACCCTAAACCGTCCCCATCCCCTAACCCTAACCCTAGCCCGAACCCTAACGCTAACCCTTCCCCGAAGCCTGACCTTCACCCGTCCCCTAATCCTAACCCGTACGCTAACACTAACCCGCGCGCTCACACGCACGCTCCCCCTAAAGCGTTGCCGTACCCTCACCTGGACCCTAAACCGTCCCCGTCCCCTAACCCTAACCCTAGCCCGAACCCTAACCCTAACCCTTCCCCGAAGCCTGACCCTCACCCGTCCCCTAATCCTAACCCGTACGCTAACACTAACCCGCGCCCTCACACGCACGCTCCCCCTAAAGCGTTGCCGTACCCTCACCTGGACCCTAAACCGTCCCCGTCCCCTAACCCTAACCCTAGCCCGAACCCTAACCCTAACCCTTCCCCGAAGCCTGACCCTCACCCGTCCCCTAATCCTAACCCGTACGCTAACACTAACCCGCGCCCTCACACGCACGCTCCCCCTAAAGCGTTGCCGTACCCTCACCGGGACCCTAAACCTTCCCCGTCCCCTAACCCTAACCCTAGCCCGAACCCTAACCCTAACCCTTCCCCGAAGCCTGACCCTCACCCGTCCCCTAATCCTAACCCGTACGCTAACACTAACCTGCGCCCTCACACGCACGGTCCCCCTAAAGCGTTGCCGTACCCTCACCTGGACCCTAAACCGTCCGCGTCCCCTAACCCTAACCCTAGACCGAACCCTAACCCTAACCCTTCCCCGAAGCCTGACCCTCACCCGTCCCCTAATCCTAACCCGTACACTAACACTAACCCGCACCCTCACAGGCACGCTCCACCTAAAGCATTGCCGTACCCTAACCTGGACCCTAAACCGTCCCCGTCCCCTAACCCTAACCCTAGCCCGAACCCTAACCCTAACCCTTCCCCGAAGCCTGACCCTCACCCTTCCCCTAATCCTACCCAGTACGCTAACACTAACCCGCGCCCTCACACGCACGCTCCCCATAAAGCGTTGCCGTACCCTCACCGGGACCCTAAACGGTCCCCGTCCCCTAACCCTAACCCTAGCCCGAACCCTAACCCTAACCCTTCCCCGAAGCCTGACCCTCACCCGTCCCCTAATCCTAACCCGTACGCTAACACTAACCCGCGCCCTCACACGCACGCTCCCCCTAAAGCGTTGCCGTACCCTCACCTGGACCCTAAACCGTCCCCGTCCCCTAACCCTAACCCTAGCCCGAACCCTAACCCTAACCCTTCCCCGAAGCCTGACCCTCACCCTTCCCCTTATCCTAACACGTACGCTAACACTAACCCGCGCCCTCACACGCACGCTCCCCCTAAAGCGTTGCCGTACCCTCACCTGGACCCTAAACCGTCCCCGTCCCCTAACCCTAACCCTAGCCCGAACCCTAACCCTAACCCTTCCCCGAAGCCTGACCCTCACCCGTCCCCTAATCCTAACCCGTACGCTAACACTAACCCGCGCCCACACACGCACGCTCCCCCTAAAGCGTTGCCGTACCCTCACCTGGACCCTAAACCGTCCCCGTCCCCTAACCCTAACCCTAGCCCGAACCCTAACCCTAACCCTTCCCCGAAGCCTGACCCTCACCCGTCCCCTAATCCTAACCCGTACGCTAACACTAACCCGCGCCCTCACACGCACGCTCCCCCTAAAGCGTTGCCGTACCCTCACCTGGACCCTAAACCGTCCCCGTCCCCTAACCCTAACCCTAGCCCGAACCCTAACCCTAACCCTTCCCCGAAGCCTGACCCTCACCCGTCCCCTAATCCTAACCCGTACGCTAACACTAACCCGCGCCCTCACACGCACGCTCCCCCTAAAGCATTGCCGTACCCTCACCTTGACGCTAAACCGTCCCCGTCCCCTAACCCTAACCCTAGCCCGAACCCTAACCCTAACCCTTCCCCGAAGCCTGACCCTCACCCGTCCCCTAATCCTAACCCGTACGCTAACACTAACCCGCGCCCTCACACGCACGCTCCGCGTAAAGCGTTGCCGTACCCTCACCTGGACCCTAAACCGTCCCCGTCCCCTAACCCTAACCCTAGCCCGAACCCTAACCCTAACCCTTCCCCGAAGCCTGACCCTCACCCGTCCCCTAATCCTAACCCGTACGCTAACACTAACCCGCGCCCTCACACGCACGCTCCCCCTAAAGCGTTGCCGTACCCTCACCTGGACCCTAAACCGTCCCCGTCCCCTAACCCTAACCCTGGCCCGAAACCTAACCCTAACCCTTCCCCGAAGCCTGACCCTCACCCGTCCCCTAATCCTAACCCGTACGCTAACACTAACCCGCGCCCTCACACGCACGCTCCCCCTAAAGCGTTGCCGTACCCTCACCTGGACCCTAAACCGTCCCCATCCCCTAACCCTAACCCTAGCCCGAACCCTAACGCTAACCCTTCCCCGAAGCCTGACCTTCACCCGTCCCCTAATCCTAACCCGTACGCTAACACTAACCCGCGCGCTCACACGCACGCTCCCCCTAAAGCGTTGCCGTACCCTCACCTGGACCCTAAACCGTCCCCGTCCCCTAACCCTAACCCTAGCCCGAACCCTAACCCTAACCCTTCCCCGAAGCCTGACCCTCACCCGTCCCCTAATCCTAACCCGTACGCTAACACTAACCCGCGCCCTCACACGCACGCTCCCCCTAAAGCGTTGCCGTACCCTCACCTGGACCCTAAACCGTCCCCGTCCCCTAACCCTAACCCTAGCACGAACCCTAACCCTAACCCTTCCCCGAAGCCTGACCCTCACCCGTCCCCTAATCCTAACCCGTACGCTAACACTAACCCGCGCCCTCACACGCACGCTCCCCCTAAAGCGTTGCCGTACCCTCACCGGGACCCTAAACCTTCCCCGTCCCCTAACCCTAACCCTAGCCCGAACCCTAACCCTAACCCTTCCCCGAAGCCTGACCCTCACCCGTCCCCTAATCCTAACCCGTACGCTAACACTAACCTGCGCCCTCACACGCACGGTCCCCCTAAAGCGTTGCCGTACCCTCACCTGGACCCTAAACCGTCCGCGTCCCCTAACCCTAACCCTAGACCGAACCCTAACCCTAACCCTTCCCCGAAGCCTGACCCTCACCCGTCCCCTAATCCTAACCCGTACACTAACACTAACCCGCGCCCTCACAGGCACGCTCCACCTAAAGCATTGCCGTACCCTAACCTGGACCCTAAACCGTCCCCGTCCCCTAACCCTAACCCTAGCCCGAACCCTAACCCTAACCCTTCCCCGAAGCCTGACACTCACCCGTCCCCTAATCCTACCCAGTACGCTAACACTAACCCGCGCCCTCACACGCACGCTCCCCATAAAGCGTTGCCGTACCCTCACCGGGACCCTAAACGGTCCCCGTCCCCTAACCCTAACCCTAGCCCGAACCCTAACCCTAACCCTTCCCCGAAGCCTGACCCTCACCCGTCCCCTAATCCTAACCCGTACGCTAACACTAACCCGCGCCCTCACACGCACGCTCCCCCTAAAGCGTTGCCGTACCCTCACCTGGACCCTAAACCGTCCCCGTCCCCTAACCCTAACCCTAGCCCGAACCCTAACCCTAACCCTTCCCCGAAGCCTGACCCTCACCCGTCCCCTAATCCTAACCCGTACGCTAACACTAACCCGCGCCCTCACACGCACGCTCCGCGTAAAGCGTTGCCGTACCCTCACCTGGGCCCTAAACCGTCCCCGTCCCCTAACCCTAACCCTAGCCCGAACCCTAACCCTAACCCTTCCCCGAAGCCTGACCCTCACCCGTCCCCTAATCCTAACCCGTACGCTAACACTAACCCGCGCCCTCACACGCACGCTCCCCCTAAAGCGTTGCCGTACCCTCACCTGGACCCTAAACCGTCCCCGTCCCCTAACCCTAACCCTGGCCCGAAACCTAACCCTAACTCTTCCCCGAAGCCTGACCCTCACCCGTCCCCTAATCCTAACCCGTACGCTAACACTAACCCGCGCCCTCACACGCACGCTCCCCCTAAAGCGTTGCCGTACCCTCACCTGGACCCTAAACCGTCCCCATCCCCTAACCCTAACCCTAGCCCGAACCCTAACGCTAACCCTTCCCCGAAGCCTGACCTTCACCCGTCCCCTAATCCTAACCCGTACGCTAACACTAACCCGCGCGCTCACACGCACGCTCCCCCTAAAGCGTTGCCGTACCCTCACCTGGACCCTAAACCGTCCCCGTCCCCTAACCCTAACCCTAGCCCGAACCCTAACCCTAACCCTTCCCCGAAGCCTGACCCTCACCCGTCCCCTAATCCTAACCCGTACGCTAACACTAACCCGCGCCCTCACACGCACGCTCCCCCTAAAGCGTTGCCGTACCCTCACCTGGACCCTAAACCGTCCCCGTCCCCTAACCCTAACCCTAGCCCGAACCCTAACCCTAACCCTTCCCCGAAGCCTGACCCTCACCCGTCCCCTAATCCTAACCCGTACGCTAACACTAACCCGCGCCCTCACACGCACGCTCCCCCTAAAGCGTTGCCGTACCCTCACCGGGACCCTAAACCTTCCCCGTCCCCTAACCCTAACCCTAGCCCGAACCCTAACCCTAACCCTTCCCCGAAGCCTGACCCTCACCCGTCCCCTAATCCTAACCCGTACGCTAACACTAACCTGCGCCCTCACACGCACGGTCCCCCTAAAGCGTTGCCGTACCCTCACCTGGACCCTAAACCGTCCGCGTCCCCTAACCCTAACCCTAGACCGAACCCTAACCCTAACCCTTCCCCGAAGCCTGACCCTCACCCGTCCCCTAATCCTAACCCGTACACTAACACTAACCCGCACCCTCACAGGCACGCTCCACCTAAAGCATTGCCGTACCCTAACCTGGACCCTAAACCGTCCCCGTCCCCTAACCCTAACCCTAGCCCGAACCCTAACCCTAACCCTTCCCCGAAGCCTGACCCTCACCCTTCCCCTAATCCTACCCAGTACGCTAACACTAACCCGCGCCCTCACACGCACGCTCCCCATAAAGCGTTGCCGTACCCTCACCGGGACCCTAAACGGTCCCCGTCCCCTAACCCTAACCCTAGCCCGAACCCTAACCCTAACCCTTCCCCGAAGCCTGACCCTCACCCGTCCCCTAATCCTAACCCGTACGCTAACACTAACCCGCGCCCTCACACGCACGCTCCCCCTAAAGCGTTGCCGTACCCTCACCTGGACCCTAAACCGTCCCCGTCCCCTAACCCTAACCCTAGCCCGAACCCTAACCCTAACCCTTCCCCGAAGCCTGACCCTCACCCTTCCCCTTATCCTAACACGTACGCTAACACTAACCCGCGCCCTCACACGCACGCTCCCCCTAAAGCGTTGCCGTACCCTCACCTGGACCCTAAACCGTCCCCGTCCCCTAACCCTAACCCTAGCCCGAACCCTAACCCTAACCCTTCCCCGAAGCCTGACCCTCACCCGTCCCCTAATCCTAACCCGTACGCTAACACTAACCCGCGCCCACACACGCACGCTCCCCCTAAAGCGTTGCCGCACCCTCACCTGGACCCTAAACCGTCCCCGTCCCCTAACCCTAACCCTAGCCCGAACCCTAACCCTAACCCTTCCCCGAAGCCTGACCCTCACCCGTCCCCTAATCCTAACCCGTACGCTAACACTAACCCGCGCCCTCACACGCACGCTCCCCCTAAAGCGTTGCCGTACCCTCACCTGGACCCTAAACCGTCCCCGTCCCCTAACCCTAACCCTAGCCCGAACCCTAACCCTAACCCTTCCCCGAAGCCTGACCCTCACCCGTCCCCTAATCCTAACCCGTACGCTAACACTAACCCGCGCCCTCACACGCACGCTCCCCCTAAAGCGTTGCCGTACCCTCACCTGGACCCTAAACCGTCCCCGTCCCCTAACCCTAACCCTAGCCCGAACCCTAACCCTAACCCTTCCCCGAAGCCTGACCCTCACCCGTCCCCTAATCCTAACCCGTACGCTAACACTAACCCGCGCCCTCACACGCACGCTCCCCCTAAAGCGTTGCCGGACCCTCACCTGGACCCTAAACCGTCCCCGTCCCCTAACCCTAACCCTAGCCCTAACCCTAACCCTAACCCTTCCCCGAAGCCTGACCCTCACCCGTCCCCTAATCCTAACCCGTACGCTAACACTAACCCACGCCCTCACACGCACGCTCCCCCTAAAGCGTTGCCATACCCTCACCTGGACCCTAAACCGTCCCCGTCCCCTAACCCTAACCCTAGCCCGAACCCTAACCCTAACCCTTCCCCGAAGCCTGACCCTCACCCTTCCCCTTATCCTAACACGTACGCTAACACTAACCCGCCCCCTCACACGCACGCTCCCCCTAAAGCGTTGCCGTACCCTCACCTGGACCCTAAACCGTCCCCGTCCCCTAACCCTAACCCTAGCCCGAACCCTAACCCTAACCCTTCCCCGAAGCCTGACCCTCACCCGTCCCCTAATCCTAACCCGTACGCTAACACTAACCCGCGCCCTCACAGGCACGCTCCACCTAAAGCGTTGCCGTACCCTAACCTGGACCCTAAACCGTCCCCGTCCCCTAACCCTAACCCTAGCCCGAACCCTAACCCTAACCCTTATCCGAAGCCTGACACTCACCCGTCCCCTAATCCTAACCCGTACGCTAACACTAACCCGCGCCCTCACACGCACGCTCCCCATAAAGCGTTGCCGTACCCTCACCGGGACCCTAAACCGTCCCCGTCCCCTAACCCTAACCCTAGCCCGAACCCTAACCCTAACCCTTCCCCGAAGCCTGACCCTCACCCGTCCCCTAAACCTAACCCGTACGCTAACACTAACCCACGCCCTAACACGCACGCTCCCCCTAAATCGTTGCCGTACTTTCACCTGGACCCTAAACCGTCCCCGTCCCCTAACCCTAACCCTAGCCCGAACACTAACCCTAAACCTTCCCCGAAGCCTGACCCTCACCCGTCCCCTAATCCTAACCCGTACGCTAACACTAACCCGCGCCCTCACACGCACGCTCCCTCTAAAGCGTTGCCGTACCCTCACCTGGACCCTAAACCGTCCCGGTCCCCTAACCCTAACCCTAGCCCAAACCCTAACCCTAACCCTTACCCGAAGCCTGATCCTCACCCGTCCCCTAATCCTAACCCGTACGCTAACACTAACGCGCACCCTCACACCCACGCTCCCCCTAAAGCGTTGCCGTACCCTCACCTGGACCCTAAACCGACCCCGTCCCCTAACCCTAACCCTAGCCCGAACCATAACCCTAATCCTTCCCCGAAGCCTGACCCTCACCCGTCCCCTAATCCTAACCCGTACGCTAACACTAACCCGCGCCCTCACACCCATGCTCCCCCTAAAGCGTGGCCGTACCCTCACCTGGACCCTAAACCGTCCCCGTCCCCTAACCCTAACCCTAGCCCGAACCCTAACCCTAACCCTTCCCCGAAGCCTGACCCTCACCCGTCCCCTAATCCTAACCCGTACGCTAACACTAACCCGCGCCCTCACACGCACGCTCCCCCTAAAGCGTTGCCGTACCCTCACCTGGACCCTAAACCGTCCCCGTCCCCTAACCCTAACCCTAGCCCGAACCCTAACCCTAACCCTTCCCCGAAGCCTGACCCTCACCCGTCCCCTAATCCTAACCCGTACGCTAACACTAACCCGCGCCCTCACACGCACGCTCCCCCTAAAGCATTGCCGTACCCTCACCTTGACGCTAAACCGTCCCCGTCCCCTAACCCTAACCCTAGCCCGAACCCTAACCCTAACCCTTCCCCGAAGCCTGACCCTCACCCGTCCCCTAATCCTAACCCGTACGCTAACACTAACCCGCGCCCTCACACGCACGCTCCGCGTAAAGCGTTGCCGTACCCTCACCTGGACCCTAAACCGTCCCCGTCCCCTAACCCTAACCCTAGCCCGAACCCTAACCCTAACCCTTCCCCGAAGCCTGACCCTCACCCGTCCCCTAATCCTAACCCGTACGCTAACACTAACCCGCGCCCTCACACGCACGCTCCCCCTAAAGCGTTGCCGTACCCTCACCTGGACCCTAAACCGTCCCCGTCCCCTAACCCTAACCCTGGCCCGAAACCTAACCCTAACCCTTCCCCGAAGCCTGACCCTCACCCGTCCCCTAATCCTAACCCGTACGCTAACACTAACCCGCGCCCTCACACGCACGCTCCCCCTAAAGCGTTGCCGTACCCTCACCTGGACCCTAAACCGTCCCCATCCCCTAACCCTAACCCTAGCCCGAACCCTAACGCTAACCCTTCCCCGAAGCCTGACCTTCACCCGTCCCCTAATCCTAACCCGTACGCTAACACTAACCCGCGCGCTCACACGCACGCTCCCCCTAAAGCGTTGCCGTACCCTCACCTGGACCCTAAACCGTCCCCGTCCCCTAACCCTAACCCTAGCCCGAACCCTAACCCTAACCCTTCCCCGAAGCCTGACCCTCACCCGTCCCCTAATCCTAACCCGTACGCTAACACTAACCCGCGCCCTCACACGCACGCTCCCCCTAAAGCGTTGCCGTACCCTCACCTGGACCCTAAACCGTCCCCGTCCCCTAACCCTAACCCTAGCCCGAACCCTAACCCTAACCCTTCCCCGAAGCCTGACCCTCACCCGTCCCCTAATCCTAACCCGTACGCTAACACTAACCCGCGCGCTCACACGCACGCTCCCCCTAAAGCGTTGCCGTACCCTCACCGGGACCCTAAACCTTCCCCGTCCCCTAACCCTAACCCTAGCCCGAACCCTAACCCTAACCCTTCCCCGAAGCCTGACCCTCACCCGTCCCCTAATCCTAACCCGTACGCTAACACTAACCTGCGCCCTCACACGCACGGTCCCCCTAAAGCGTTGCCGTACCCTCACCTGGACCCTAAACCGTCCGCGTCCCCTAACCCTAACCCTAGACCGAACCCTAACCCTAACCCTTCCCCGAAGCCTGACCCTCACCCGTCCCCTAATCCTAACCCGTACACTAACACTAACCCGCGCCCTCACAGGCACGCTCCACCTAAAGCATTGCCGTACCCTAACCTGGACCCTAAACCGTCCCCGTCCCCTAACCCTAACCCTAGCCCGAACCCTAACCCTAACCCTTCCCCGAAGCCTGACACTCACCCGTCCCCTAATCCTACCCAGTACGCTAACACTAACCCGCGCCCTCACACGCACGCTCCCCATAAAGCGTTGCCGTACCCTCACCGGGACCCTAAACGGTCCCCGTCCCCTAACCCTAACCCTAGCCCGAACCCTAACCCTAACCCTTCCCCGAAGCCTGACCCTCACCCGTCCCCTAATCCTAACCCGTACGCTAACACTAACCCGCGCCCTCACACGCACGCTCCCCCTAAAGCGTTGCCGTACCCTCACCTGGACCCTAAACCGTCCCCGTCCCCTAACCCTAACCCTAGCCCGAACCCTAACCCTAACCCTTCCCCGAAGCCTGACCCTCACCCTTCCCCTTATCCTAACACGTACGCTAACACTAACCCGCGCCCTCACACGCACGCTCCCCCTAAAGCGTTGCCGTACCCTCACCTGGACCCTAAACCGTCCCCGTCCCCTAACCCTAACCCTAGCCCGAACCCTAACCCTAACCCTTCCCCGAAGCCTGACCCTCACCCGTCCCCTAATCCTAACCCGTACGCTAACACTAACCCGCGCCCACACACGCACGCTCCCCCTAAAGCGTTGCCGTACCCTCACCTGGACCCTAAACCGTCCCCGTCCCCTAACCCTAACCCTAGCCCGAACCCTAACCCTAACCCTTCCCCGAAGCCTGACCCTCACCCGTCCCCTAATCCTAACCCGTACGCTAACACTAACCCGCGCCCTCACACGCACGCTCCGCGTAAAGCGTTGCCGTACCCTCACCTGGGCCCTAAACCGTCCCCGTCCCCTAACCCTAACCCTAGCCCGAACCCTAACCCTAACCCTTCCCCGAAGCCTGACCCTCACCCGTCCCCTAATCCTAACCCGTACGCTAACACTAACCCGCGCCCTCACACGCACGCTCCCCCTAAAGCGTTGCCGTACCCTCACCTGGACCCTAAACCGTCCCCGTCCCCTAACCCTAACCCTGGCCCGAAACCTAACCCTAACTCTTCCCCGAAGCCTGACCCTCACCCGTCCCCTAATCCTAACCCGTACGCTAACACTAACCCGCGCCCTCACACGCACGCTCCCCCTAAAGCGTTGCCGTACCCTCACCTGGACCCTAAACCGTCCCCATCCCCTAACCCTAACCCTAGCCCGAACCCTAACGCTAACCCTTCCCCGAAGCCTGACCTTCACCCGTCCCCTAATCCTAACCCGTACGCTAACACTAACCCGCGCGCTCACACGCACGCTCCCCCTAAAGCGTTGCCGTACCCTCACCTGGACCCTAAACCGTCCCCGTCCCCTAACCCTAACCCTAGCCCGAACCCTAACCCTAACCCTTCCCCGAAGCCTGACCCTCACCCGTCCCCTAATCCTAACCCGTACGCTAACACTAACCCGCGCCCTCACACGCACGCTCCCCCTAAAGCGTTGCCGTACCCTCACCTGGACCCTAAACCGTCCCCGTCCCCTAACCCTAACCCTAGCCCGAACCCTAACCCTAACCCTTCCCCGAAGCCTGACCCTCACCCGTCCCCTAATCCTAACCCGTACGCTAACACTAACCCGCGCCCTCACACGCACGCTCCCCCTAAAGCGTTGCCGTACCCTCACCGGGACCCTAAACCTTCCCCGTCCCCTAACCCTAACCCTAGCCCGAACCCTAACCCTAACCCTTCCCCGAAGCCTGACCCTCACCCGTCCCCTAATCCTAACCCGTACGCTAACACTAACCTGCGCCCTCACACGCACGGTCCCCCTAAAGCGTTGCCGTACCCTCACCTGGACCCTAAACCGTCCGCGTCCCCTAACCCTAACCCTAGACCGAACCCTAACCCTAACCCTTCCCCGAAGCCTGACCCTCACCCGTCCCCTAATCCTAACCCGTACACTAACACTAACCCGCACCCTCACAGGCACGCTCCACCTAAAGCATTGCCGTACCCTAACCTGGACCCTAAACCGTCCCCGTCCCCTAACCCTAACCCTAGCCCGAACCCTAACCCTAACCCTTCCCCGAAGCCTGACCCTCACCCTTCCCCTAATCCTACCCAGTACGCTAACACTAACCCGCGCCCTCACACGCACGCTCCCCATAAAGCGTTGCCGTACCCTCACCGGGACCCTAAACGGTCCCCGTCCCCTAACCCTAACCCTAGCCCGAACCCTAACCCTAACCCTTCCCCGAAGCCTGACCCTCACCCGTCCCCTAATCCTAACCCGTACGCTAACACTAACCCGCGCCCTCACACGCACGCTCCCCCTAAAGCGTTGCCGTACCCTCACCTGGACCCTAAACCGTCCCCGTCCCCTAACCCTAACCCTAGCCCGAACCCTAACCCTAACCCTTCCCCGAAGCCTGACCCTCACCCTTCCCCTTATCCTAACACGTACGCTAACACTAACCCGCGCCCTCACACGCACGCTCCCCCTAAAGCGTTGCCGTACCCTCACCTGGACCCTAAACCGTCCCCGTCCCCTAACCCTAACCCTAGCCCGAACCCTAACCCTAACCCTTCCCCGAAGCCTGACCCTCACCCGTCCCCTAATCCTAACCCGTACGCTAACACTAACCCGCGCCCACACACGCACGCTCCCCCTAAAGCGTTGCCGTACCCTCACCTGGACCCTAAACCGTCCCCGTCCCCTAACCCTAACCCTAGCCCGAACCCTAACCCTAACCCTTCCCCGAAGCCTGACCCTCACCCGTCCCCTAATCCTAACCCGTACGCTAACACTAACCCGCGCCCTCACACGCACGCTCCCCCTAAAGCGTTGCCGTACCCTCACCTGGACCCTAAACCGTCCCCGTCCCCTAACCCTAACCCTAGCCCGAACCCTAACCCTAACCCTTCCCCGAAGCCTGACCCTCACCCGTCCCCTAATCCTAACCCGTACGCTAACACTAACCCGCGCCCTCACACGCACGCTCCCCCTAAAGCGTTGCCGTACCCTCACCTGGACCCTAAACCGTCCCCGTCCCCTAACCCTAACCCTAGCCCGAACCCTAACCCTAACCCTTCCCCGAAGCCTGACCCTCACCCGTCCCCTAATCCTAACCCGTACGCTAACACTAACCCGCGCCCTCACACGCACGCTCCCCCTAAAGCGTTGCCGGACCCTCACCTGGACCCTAAACCGTCCCCGTCCCCTAACCCTAACCCTAGCCCGAACCCTAACCCTAACCCTTCCCCGAAGCCTGACCCTCACCCGTCCCCTAATCCTAACCCGTACGCTAACACTAACCCGCGCCCTCACACGCACGCTCCCCTTAAAACGTTGCCGTACCCTCACCTGGACCCTAAACCGTCCCCGTCCCCTAACCCTAACCCTAGCCCTAACCCTAAGCCTAACCCTTCCCCGAAGCCTGACCCTCACCCGTCCCCTAATACTAACCCGTACGCTAACACTAACCCACGCCCTCACACGCACGCTCCCCCTAAAGCGTTGCCGTACCCTCACCTGGACCCTAAACCGTCCCCGTCCCCTAACCCTAACCCTAGCCCGAACCCTAACCCTAACCCTTCCCCGAAGCCTGACCCTCACCCGTCCCCTAATCCTAACCCGTACGCTAACACTAACCCGCGCCCTCACACGCACGCTCCCCCTAAAGCGTTGCCGTACCCTCACCTGGACCCTAAACCGTCCCCGTCCCCTAACCCTAACCCTAGCCCGAAACCTAACCCTAACCCTTCCCCGAAGCCTGACCCTCACCCGTCCCCTAATCCTAACCCGTACGCTAACACTAACCCGCGCCCTCACACGCATGCTCCCCCTAAAGCGTTGCCGTACCCTCACCTGGACCCTAAACCGTCCCCATCCCCTAACCCTAACCCTAGCCCGAACCCTAACCCTAACCCTTCCCCGAAGCCTGACCTTCACCCGTCCCCTAATCCTAACCCGTACGATAACACTAACCCGCGCCCTGACACGCACGCTCCCCCTAAAGCGTGGCCGTACCCTCACCTGGACCCTAAACCGTCCCCGTCCCCTAACCCTAACCCTAGCCCGAACCCTAACCCTAACCCTTACCCGAAGCCTGACCCTCACCCGTCCCCTAATCCTAACCCGTACGCTAACACTAACCCGCGCCCTCACACGCACGCTCCCCCTAAAGCGTTGCCGTACCCTCACCTGGACCCTAAACCGTCCCCGTCCCCTAACCCTAACCCTAGCCCGAACCCTATCCCTAACCCGTCCCCGAAGCCTGACCCTCACCCGTCCCCTAATCCTAACCCGTACGCTAACACTAACCCGCGCCCTCACACGCACGCTCCCCCTAAAGCGTTGCCGTACCCTCACCTGGACCCTAAACCGTCCCCGTCCCCTAACCCTAATCCTAGCCCGAACCCTAACCCTAAACCTTCCCCGAAGCCTGACCCTCACCCGTCCCCTAATCCTAACCCGTACGCTAACACTAACCCGCGCCCTCACACGCACGCTCCCCCTAAAGCGTTGCCGTACCCTCACCTGGACCCTGAACCGTCCCCGTCCCCTAACCCTAACCCTAGCCCGAACCCTAACCCTAACTCTTCCCCGAAGCCTGACCCTCACCCGTCCCCTAATCCTAACCCGTACGCTAACACTAACCCGCGCCCTCACACGCACGCTCCCCCTAAAGCGTTGCCGTACCCTCACCTGGACCCTAAACCGTCCCCGTCCCCTAACCCTAAACCTAGCCCGAACCCTAACCCTAAACCTTCCCCGAAGCCTGACCCTCACCCGTCCCCTAATCCTAACCCGTACGCTAACACTAACCCGCGCCCTCACACTCACGCTCCCCCTAAAGCGTTGCCCTACCCTCACCTGGACCCTAAACCGTCCCCGTCCCCTAACCCTAACCCTAGCCCGAACCCTAACCCTAACCCTTCCCCGAAGCCTGACCCTCACCCGTCCCCTAATCCTAACCCGTACGCTAACACTAACCCGCGCCCTCACACGCACGCTCCCCCTAAAGCGTTGCCGTACCCTCACCTGGACCCTAAACCGTCCCCGTCCCCTAACCCTAACCCTAGCCCGAACCCTAACCCTAACCCTTCCCCGAAGCCTGACCCTCACCCGTCCCCTAATCCTAACCCGTACGCTAACACTAACCCGCGCCCTCACACGCACGCTCCCCCTAAATCGTTGCCGGACCCTCACCTGGACCCTAAACCGTCCCCGTCACCTAACCCTAACCCTAGCCCGAACCCTAACCCTAACCCTTCCCCGAAGCCTGACCCTCACCCGTCCCCTAATCCTAACCCGTACGCTAACACTAACCCGCGCCCTCACACGCACGCTCCCCTTAAAGCGTTGCCGTACCCTCACCTGGACCCTAAACCGTCCCCGTCCCCTAACCCTAACCCTAGCCCTAACCCTAACCCTAACCCTTCCCCGAAGCCTGACCCTCACCCGTCCCCTAATCCTAACCCGTACGCTAACACTAACCCACGCCCTCACACGCACGCTCCCCCTAAAGCGTTGCCGTACCCTCACCTGGACCCTAAACCGTCCCCGTCCCCTAACCCTAACCCTAGCCCGAACCCTAACCCTAACCCTTCCCCGAAGCCTGACCCTCACCCGTCCCCTAATCCTAACCCGTACGCTAACACTAACCCGCGCCCTCACACGCACGCTCCCCCTAAAGCGTTGCCGTACCCTCACCTGGACCCTAAACCGTCCCCGTCCCCTAACCCTAACCCTAGCCCGAAACCTAACCCTAACCCTTCCCCGAAGCCTGACCCTCACCCGTCCCCTAATCCTAACCCGTACGCTAACACTAACCCGCGCCCTCACACGCACGCTCCCCCTAAAGCGTTGCCGTACCCTCACCTGGACCCTAAACCGTCCCCATCCCCTAACCCTAACCCTAGCCCGAACCCTAACCCTAACCCTTCCCCGAAGCCTGACCTTCACCCGTCCCCTAATCCTAACCCGTACGATAACACTAACCCGCGCCCTGACACGCACGCTCCCCCTAAAGCGTGGCCGTACCCTCACCTGGACCCTAAACCGTCCCCGTCCCCTAACCCTAACCCTAGCCCGAACCCTAACCCTAACCCTTACCCGAAGCCTGACCCTCACCCGTCCCCTAATCCTAACCCGTACGCTAACACTAACCCGCGCCCTCACACGCATGCTCCCCCTAAAGCGTTGCCGTACCCTCACCTGGACCCTAAACCGTCCCCGTCCCCTAACCCTAACCCTAGCCCGAACCCTATCCCTAACCCTTCCCCGAAGCCTGACCCTCACCCGTCCCCTAATCCTAACCCGTACGCTAACACTAACCCGCGCCCTCACACGCACGCTCCCCCTAAAGCGTTGCCGTACCCTCACCTGGACCCTAAACCGTCCCCGTCCCCCACCCTAATCCTAGCCCGAACCCTAACCCTAAACCTTCCCCGAAGCCTGACCCTCACCCGTCCCCTAATCCTAACCCGTACGCTAACACTAACCCGCGCCCTCACACGCACGCTCCCCCTAAAGCGTTGCCGTACCCTCACCTGGACCCTGAACCGTCCCCGTCCCCTAACCCTAACCCTAGCCCGAACCCTAACCCTAACTCTTCCCCGAAGCCTGACCCTCACCCGTCCCCTAATCCTAACCCGTACGCTAACACTAACCCGCGCCCTCACACGCACGCTCCCCCTAAAGCGTTGCCGTACCCTCACCTGGACCCTAAACCGTCCCCGTCCCCTAATCCTAAACCTAGCCCGAACCCTAACCCTAAACCTTCCCCGAAGCCTGACCCTCACCCGTCCCCTAATCCTAACCCGTACGCTAAAACTAACCCGCGCCCTCACACTCACGCTCCCCCTAAAGCGTTGCCCTACCCTCACCTGGACCCTAAACCGTCCCCGTCCCCTAACCCTAACCCTAGCCCGAACCCTAACCCTAACCCTTCCCCGAAGCCTGACCCTCACCCGTCCCCTAATCCTAACCCGTACGCTAACACTAACCCGCGCCCTCACACGCACGCTCCCCCTAAAGCGTTGCCGTACCCTCACCTGGACCCTAAACCGTCCCCGTCCCCTAACCCTAACCCTAGCCCGAACCCTATCCCTAACCCTTCCCCGAAGCCTGACCCTCACCCGTCCCCTAATCCTACCCGTACGCTAACACTAACCCGCGCCCTCACACTCACTCTCCCCCTAAAGCGTTGCCGTACCCTCACCTGGACCCTAAACCGACCCCATCCCCTAACCCTAACCCTAGCCCGAACCCTAACCCTAACCCTTCCCCGAAGCCTAACCCTCACCCGTCCCCTAATCCTAACCCGTACGCTAACACTAACCCGCGCCCTCACACGCATGCTCCCCCTAAAGCGTTGCCGTACCCTCACCTGGACCCTAAACCGTCCCCGTCCCCTAACCCTAACCCTAGCCCGAACCCTAACCATATCCCTTCCCCGAAGCCTGACCCTCACCCGTCCCCTAATCCTAACCCGTACGCTAACACTAACCCGCGCCCTCACACGCACGCTCCCCCTAAAGCGTTGCCGTACCCTCACCTGGACCCTAAACCGTCCCCGTCCCCTAATCCTAACCCTAGCCCGAACCCTAACCCTAACACTTCCCCGAAGCCTGACCCTCACCCGTCCCCTAATCCTAACCCGTACGCTAACACTAACCCGCGCCCTAACACGCACGCTCCCCCTAAAGCGTGGCCGTACCCTCACCTGGACCCTAAACCGTCCCCGTCCCCTAACCCTAACCCTAGCCCGAACCCTAACCCTAACCCTTCCCCGAAGCCTGACCCTCACCCGTCCCCTAATCCTAACCCGTACGCTAACACTAACCCGCGCCCTAACACGCACGCTCCCCCTAAAGCGTGGCCGTACCCTCACCTGGACCCTAAACCGTCCCCGTCCCCTAACCCTAACCCTAGCCCTAACCCTAACCCTAACCCTTCCCCGAAGCCTGACCCTCACCCGTCCCCTAATCCTAACCCGTACGCTAACACTAACCCACGCCCTCACACGCACGCTCCCCCTAAAGCGTTGCCGTACCCTCACCTGGACCCTAAACCGTCCCCGTCCCCTAACCCTAACCCTAGCCCGAACCCTAACCCTAACCCTTCCCCGAAGCCTGACCCTCACCCGTCCCCTAATCCTAACCCGTACGCTAACACTAACCCGCGCCCTCACACGCACGCTCCCCCTAAAGCGTTGCCGTACCCTCACCTGGACCCTAAACCGTCCCCGTCCCCTAACCCTAACCCTAGCCCGAAACCTAACCCTAACCCTTCCCCGAAGCCTGACCCTCACCCGTCCCCTAATCCTAACCCGTACGCTAACACTAACCCGCGCCCTCACACGCACGCTCCCCCTAAAGCGTTGCCGTACCCTCACCTGGACCCTAAACCGTCCCCATCCCCTAACCCTAACCCTAGCCCGAACCCTAACCCTAACCCTTCCCCGAAGCCTGACCTTCACCCGTCCCCTAATCCTAACCCGTACGATAACACTAACCCGCGCCCTGACACGCACGCTCCCCCTAAAGCGTGGCCGTACCCTCACCTGGACCCTAAACCGTCCCCGTCCCCTAACCCTAACCCTAGCCCGAACCCTAACCCTAACCCTTACCCGAAGCCTGACCCTCACCCGTCCCCTAATCCTAACCCGTACGCTAACACTAACCCGCGCCCTCACACGCATGCTCCCCCTAAAGCGTTGCCGTACCCTCACCTGGACCCTAAACCGTCCCCGTCCCCTAACCCTAACCCTAGCCCGAACCCTAACCCTAACCCTTCCCCGAAGCCTGACCCTCACCCGTCCCCTAATCCTAACCCGTACGCTAACACTAACCCGCGCCCTCACACGCACGCTCCCCCTAAAGCGTTGCCGTACCCTCACCTGGACCCTAAACCGTCCCCGTCCCCCACCCTAATCCTAGCCCGAACCCTAACCCTAAACCTTCCCCGAAGCCTGACCCTCACCCGTCCCCTAATCCTAACCCGTACGCTAACACTAACCCGCGCCCTCACACGCACGCTCCCCCTAAAGCGTTGCCGTACCCTCACCTGGACCCTGAACCGTCCCCGTCCCCTAACCCTAACCCTAGCCCGAACCCTAACCCTAACCCTTCCCCGAAGCCTGACCCTCACCCGTCCCCTAATCCTAACCCGTACGCTAACACTAACCCGCGCCCTCACACGCACGCTCCCCCTAAAGCGTTGCCGTACCCTCACCTGGACCCTAAACCGTCCCCGTCCCCTAATCCTAAACCTAGCCCGAACCCTAACCCTAAACCTTCCCCGAAGCCTGACCCTCACCCGTCCCCTAATCCTAACCCGTACGCTAAAACTAACCCGCGCCCTCACACTCACGCTCCCCCTAAAGCGCTGCCCTACCCTCACCTGGACCCTAAACCGTCCCCGTCCCCTAACCCTAACCCTAGCCCGAACCCTAACCCTAACCCTTCCCCGAAGCCTGACCCTCACCCGTCCCCTAATCCTAACCCGTACGCTAACACTAACCCGCGCCCTCACACGCACGCTCCCCCTAAAGCGTTGCCGTACCCTCACCTGGACCCTAAACCGTCCCCGTCCCCTAACCCTAACCCTAGCCCGAACCCTATCCCTAACCCTTCCCCGAAGCCTGACCCTCACCCGTCCCCTAATCCTACCCGTACGCTAACACTAACCCGCGCCCTCACACTCACTCTCCCCCTAAAGCGTTGCCGTACCCTCACCTGGACCCTAAACCGACCCCATCCCCTAACCCTAACCCTAGCCCGAACCCTAACCCTAACCCTTCCCCGAAGCCTAACCCTCACCCGTCCCCTAATCCTAACCCGTACGCTAACACTAACCCGCGCCCTCACACGCATGCTCCCCCTAAAGCGTTGCCGTACCCTCACCTGGACCCTAAACCGTCCCCGTCCCCTAACCCTAACCCTAGCCCGAACCCTAACCATATCCCTTCCCCGAAGCCTGACCCTCACCCGTCCCCTAATCCTAACCCGTACGCTAACACTAACCCGCGCCCTCACACGCACGCTCCCCCTAAAGCGTTGCCGTACCCTCACCTGGACCCTAAACCGTCCCCGTCCCCTAATCCTAACCCTAGCCCGAACCCTAACCCTAACACTTCCCCGAAGCCTGACCCTCACCCGTCCCCTAATCCTAACCCGTACGCTAACACTAACCCGCGCCCTAACACGCACGCTCCCCCTAAAGCGTGGCCGTACCCTCACCTGGACCCTAAACCGTCCCCGTCCCCTAACCCTAACCCTAGCCCGAACCCTAACCCTAACACTTCCCCGAAGCCTGACCCTCACCCGTCCCCTAATCCTAACCCGTACGCTAACACTAACCCGCGCCCTAACACGCACGCTCCCCCTAAAGCGTTGCCGTACCCTCACCTGGACCCTAAACCGTCCCCGTCCCCTAACCCTAACCCTAGCCCGAACCCTAACCCTAACCCTTCCCCGAAGCCTGACCCTCACCCGTCCCCTAATCCTAACCCGTACGCTAACACTAACCCGCGCCCTCACACGCACGCTCCCCCTAAAGCGTTGCCGTACCCTCACCTGGACGCTAAATCGTCCCCGTCCCCTAACCCTAACCCTAGCCCAAACCCTAACCCTAACCCTTCCCCGAAGCCTGACCCTCAACCGTCCCCTAATCCTAACCCGTACGCTAACACTAACCCGCGCCCTCACACGCACGCTCCCCCTAAAGCGTTGCCGTACCCTCACCTGGACCCTAAACCGTCCCCGTCCCCTAACCCTAACCCTAGCCCGAACCCTAACCCTAACCCTTCCCCGAAGCCTGACCCTCACCCGTCCCCTAATCCTAACCCGTACGCTAACACTAACCCGCGCCCTCACACGCACGCTCCCCCTAAAGTGTGGCCGTACCCTCACCTGGACCCTAAACCGTCCCCGTCCCCTAACCCTAACCCTAGCCCGAACCCTAACCCTAACCCTTCCCCGAAGCCTGACCCTCACCCGTCCCCTAATCCTAACCCGTACGCTAACACTAACCCGCGCCCTCACAGGCACGCTCCACCTAAAGCGTTGCCGTACCCTAACCTGGACCCTAAACCGTCCCCGTCCCCTAACCCTAACCTTAGCCCGAACCCTAACCCTAACCCTTACCCGAAGCCTGACCCTCACCCGTCCCCTAATCCTAAACCGTACGCTAACACTAACCCGCGCCCTCACACGCACGCTCCCCATAAAGCGTTGCCGTACCCTCACCGGGACCCTAAACCGTCCCCGTCCCCTAACCCTAACCCTAGCCCGAACCCTAACCCTAACCCTTCCCCGAAGCCTGACCCTCACCCGTCCCCTAAGCCTAACCCGTACGCTAACACTAACCCGCGCCCTAACACGCACGCTCCCCCTAAAGCGTTGCCGTACTCTCACCTGGACCCTAAACCGTCCCCGTCCCCTAACCCTAACCCTAGCCCGAACACTAACCCTAAACCTTCCCCGAAGCCTGACCCTCACCCGTCCCCTAATCCTAACCCGTACGCTAACACTAACCCGCGCCCTCACACGCACGCTCCCCCTAAAGCGTTGCCGTACCCTCACCTGGACCCCAAACCGTCCCCGTCCCCTAACCCTAACCCTAGCCCGAACCCTACCCCTAACCCTTCCCCGAAGCCTGACCCTCACCCGTCCCCTAATCCTAACCCGTACGCTAACACTAACCCGCACCCTCACACCCACGCTCCCCCTAAAGCGTTGCCGTACCCTCACCTGGACCCTAAACGGTCCCCGTCCCCTAACCCTAACCCTAGCCCGAACCCTAACCCTAATCCTTCCCCGAAGCCTGACCCTCACCCGTCCCATAATCCTAACCCGTACGCTAACACTAACCCGCGCCCTCACACGCACGCTCCGCCTAAAGCGTGGCCGTACCCTCACCTGGACCCTAAACCGTCCCCGTCCCCTAACCCTAACCCTAGCCCGAACCCTAACCCTAACCCTTCCCCGAAGCCTGACCCTCACCCGTCCCCTAATCCTAACCCGTACGCTAACACTAACCCGCGCCCTCACACGCACGCTCCCCCTAAAGCGTTGCCGTACCCTCACCTGGACCCTAAACCGTCCCCGTCCCCTAACCCTAACCCTAGCCCGAACCCTAACCCTAACCCTTCCCCGAAGCCTGACCCTCACCCGTCCCCTAATCCTAACCCGTACGCTAACACTAACCCGCGCCCTCACACGCACGCTCCCCCTAAAGCATTGCCGTACCCTCACCTGGACGCTAAACCGTCCCCATCCCCTAACCCTAACCCTAGCCCGAACCCTAACCCTAACCATTCCCCGAAGCCTGACCCTCACCCGTCCCCTAATCCTAACCCGTACGCTAACACTAACCCGCGCCCTCACACGCACGCTCCGCCTAAAGCGTTGCCGTACCCTCACCTGGACCCTAAACCGTCCCCATCCCCTAACCCTAACCCTAGCCCGAACCCTAACCCTAACCCTTCCCCGAAGCCTGACCTTCACCCGTCCCCTAATCCTAACCTGTACGCTAACACTAACCCGCGCCCTCACACGCACGCTCCCCCTAAAGCGTTGCCGTACCCTCACCTGGACCCTAAACCGTCCCCGTCCCCTAACCCTAACCCTAGCCCGAACCCTAACCCTAACCCTTCCCCGAAGCCTGACCCTCACCCGTCCCCTAATCCTAACCCGTACGCTAACACGAACCCGCGCCCTCACATGCACGCTCCCCCTAAAGCGTTGCCGTACCCTCACCGGGACCCTAAACCGTCCCCGTCCCCTAACCCTAACCCTAGCCCGAACCCTAACCCTAACCCTTCCCCGAAGCCTGACCCTCACCCGTCCCCTAATCCTAACCCGTACGCTAACACTAACCCGCGCCCTCACACGCACGCTCCCCCTAAAGCGTTGCCGTACCCTCACCTGGACCCTAAACCGTCCCCGTCCCCTAACCCTAACCCTAGCCCGAACCCTAACCCTAACCCTTCCTCGAAGCCTGACCCTCACCCGTCCCTTAATCCTAACCCGTACACTAACACTAACCCGCGCCCTCACAGTCACGCTCCACCTAAAGCGTTGCCGTACCCTAACCTGGACCCGAAACCGTCCCCGTCCCCTAACCCTAACCCTAGCCCGAACCCTAACCCTAACCCTTCCCCGAAGCCTGACCCTCACCCTTCCCCTTATCCTAACCCGTACGCTAACACTAACCCGCGCCCTCACACGCACGCTCCCCATAAAGCGTTGCCGTACCCTCACCGGGACCCTAAACCGTCCCCGTCCCCTAACCCTAACCCTAGCCCGAACCCTAACCCTAACCCTTCCCCGAAGCCTGACCCTCACCCGTCCCCTAATCCTAACCCGTACGCTAACACTAACCCGCGCCCTCACACGCACGCTCCCCCTAAAGCGTTGCCGTACCCTCACCTGGACCCTAAACCGTCCCCGTCCCCTAACCGTAACCCTAGCCCGAATCCTAACCCTAACCCTTCCCCGAAGCCTGACCCTCACCCTTCCCCTTATCCTAACCCGTACGCTAACACTAACCCGCGCCCTCACACGCACGCTCCCCCTAAAGCGTTGCCGTACCCTCACCTGGACCCTAAACAGTCCCCGTCCCCTAAACCTAACCCTAGCCCGAACCCTAACCCTAACCCTTCCCCGAAGCCTGACCCTCACCCGTCCCCTAATCCTAACCCGTACGCTAACACGAACCCGCGCCCTCACACGCACGCTCCCCCTAAAGCGTTGCCGTACCCTCACCTGGACCCTAAACCGTCCCCGTCCCCTAACCCTAACCCTAGCCCGAACCCTAACCCTAATCCTTCCCCGAAGCCTGACCGTCACCCGTCCCCTAATCCTAACCCGTACGATAACACTAACCCGCGCCCTCACACGCACGCTCCCCCTAAAGCGTGCCGTACCCTCACCTGGACCCTAAACCGTCCCCGTCCCCTAATCCTAACCCTAGCCCGAACCCTAACCCTAACCCTTCCCCGAAGCCTGACCCTCACCCGTCCCCTAATCCTAACCCGTACGCTAACACTAACCCGCGCCCTCACACGCACGCTCCCCGTAAGGCGTTGCCGTAACCTCACCTGGACCCTAAACCGTCCCCGTCCCCTAACCCTAACCCTAGCCCGAACCCTAACCCTAACCCTTCCCCGAAGCCTGACCCTCACCCGTCCCCTAATCCTAACCCGTACGCTAACACTAACCCGCGCCCTCACACGCACGCTCCCCCTAAAGCGTTGCCGTACCCTCACCTGGACCCTAAACCGTCCCCGTCCCCTAACCCTAACCCTAGCCCGAACCCTAACCCTAACCCTTCCCCGAAGCCTGACCCTCACCCGTCCCCTAATCCTAACCCGTACGCTAACACTAACCCGCGCCCTCACACGCACGCTCCCCCTAAAGCGTTGCCGTACCCTCACCTGGACCCTAAACCGTCCCCGTCCCCTAACCCTAACCCTAGCCCGAACCCTAACCCTAACCCTTCCCCGAAGCCTGACCCTCACCCGTCCCCTAATCCTAACCCGTACGCTAACACTAACCCGCGCCCTCACACGCACGCTCCCCCTAAAGCGTTGCCGTACCCTCACCTGGACCCTAAACCGTCCCCGTCCCCTAACCCTAACCCTAGCCCGAACCCTAACCCTAACCCTTCCCCGAAGCCTGACCCTCACCCGTCCCCTAATCCTAACCCGTACGCTAACACTAACCCGCGCCCTCACACGCACGCTCCCCCTAAAGCGTTGCCGGACCCTCACCTGGACCCTAAACCGTCCCCGTCCCCTAACCCTAACCCTAGCCCGAACCCTAACCCTAACCCTTCCCCGAAGCCTGACCCTCACCCGTCCCCTAATCCTAACCCGTACGCTAACACTAACCCGCGCCCTCACACGCACGCTCCCCCTAAAGCGTTGCCGTACCCTCACCTGGACCCTAAACCGTCCCCGTCCCCTAACCCTAACCCTAGCCCGAACCCTAACCCTAACCCTTCCCCGAAGCCTGACCCTCACCCGTCCCCTAATCCTAACCCGTACGCTAACACTAACCCGCGCCCTCACACGCACGCTCCCCCTAAAGCGTTGCCGTACCCTCACCTGGACCCTAAACCGTCCCCGTCCCCTAACCCTAACCCTAGCCCGAACCCTAACCCTAACACTTACCCAAAGCCTGACCCTCACCCGTCCCCTAATCCTAACCCGTACGCTAACACTAACCCGCGCCCTCACACGCACGCTCCCCCTAAAGCGTTGCCGTACCCTCACCTGGACCCTAAACCGTCCCCGTCCCCTAACCCTAACCCTAGCCCGAACCCTAACCCTAACCCTTCCCCGAAGCCTGACCCTCACCCGTCCCCTAATCCTAACCCGTACGCTAACACTAACCCGCGCCCTCACACGCACGCTCCCCCTAAAGCGTTGCCGTACCCTCACCTGGACCCTAAACCGTCCCCGTCCCCTAACCCTAACCCTAGCCCAAACCCTAACCCTAACCCTTCCCCGAAGCCTGACCCTCACCCGTCCCCTAATCCTAACCCGTACGCTAACACTAACCCGCGCCCTCACACGCACGCTCCCCCTAAAGCGTTGCCGTACCCTCACCTGGACCCTAAACCGTCCCCGTCCCCTAACCCTAACCCTAGCCCGAACCCTAACCCTAAACCTTCCCCGAAGCCTGACCCTCACCCGTCCCCTAATCCTAACCCGTACGCTAACACTAACCCGCGCCCTCACACGCACGCTCCCCCTAAAGCGTTGCCGTACCCTCACCTGGACCCTAAACCGTCCCCGTCCCCTAACCCTAACCCTAGCCCGAACCCTAACCCTAACCCTTCCCCGAAGCCTGACCCTCACCCGTCCCCTAATCCTAACCCGTACGCTAACACTAACCCGCGCCCTCACACGCACGCTCCCCCTAAAGCGTTGCCGTACCCTCACCTGGACCCTAAACCGTCCCCGTCCCCTAACCCTAACCCTAGCCCGAACCCTAACCCTAACCCTTCCCCGAAGCCTGACCCTCACCCGTCCCCTAATCCTAGCCCGTACGCTAACACTAACCCGCGCCCTCACACGCACGCTCCCCCTAAAGCGTTGCCAGACCCTCACCTGGACCCTAAACCGTCCCCTTCCCCTAACCCTAACCCTAGCCCGAACCCTAACCCTAACCCTTCCCCGAAGCCTGACCCTCACCCGTTCCCTAATCCTAACCCGTACGCTAACACTAACCCGCGCCCTCACACGCACGCTCCCCCTAAAGCGTTGCCGTACCCTCACCTGGACCCTAAACCGTCCCCGTCCCCTAACCCTAACCCTAGCCCGAACCCTAACCCTAACCCTTCCCCGAAGCCTGACCCTCACCCGTCCCCTAATCCTAACCCGTACGCTAACACTAACCCGCGCCCTCACACGCACGCTCCCCCTAAAGCGTTGCCGTACCCTCACCTGGACCCTAAACCGTCCCCGTCCCCTAACCCTAACCCTAGCCCGAACCCTAACCCTAACCCTTCCCCGAAGCCTGACCCTCACCCGTCCCCTAATCCTAACCCGTACGCTAACACTAATCCGCGCCCTCACACGCACGCTCCCCCTAAAGCGTTGCCGTACCCTCACCTGGACCCTAAACCATCCCCGTCCCCTAACCCTAACCCTAGCCCGAACCCTAACCCTAACCCTTCCCCGAAGCCTGACCCTCACCCGTCCCCTAATCCTAACCCGTACGCTAACACTAACCCACGCCCTCACACGCACGCTCCCCCTAAAGCGTGGCCGTACCCTCACCTGGACCCTAAACCGTCCCCGTCCCCTAACCCTAACCCTAGCCCGAACCCTAACCCTAACCCTTCCCCGAAGCCTGACCCTCACCCGTCCCCTAATCCTAACCCGTACGCTAACACTAACCCGCGCCCTGACACGCACGCTCCCCCTAAAGCGTGGCCGTACCCTCACCTGGACCCTAAACCGTCCCCGTCCCCTAACCCTAACCCTAGCCCGAACCCTAACCCTAACCCTTCCCCGAAGCCTGACCCTCACCCGTCCCCTAATCCTAACCCGTACGCTAACACTAACCCACGCCCTAACACGCACGCTCCCCATAAAGCGTTGCCGTACCCTCACCGGGACCCTAAACCGTCCCCGTCCCCTAACCCTAACCCTAGCCCGAACCCTAACCCTAACCCTTCCCCGAAGCCTGACCCTCACCCGTCCCCTAATCCTAACCCGTACGCTAACACTAACCCACGCCCTAACACGCACGCTCCCCCTAAATCGTTGCCGTACTCTCACCTGGACCCTAAACCGTCCCCGTCCCCTAACCCTAACCCTAGCCCGAACACTAACCCTAAACCTTCCCCGAAGCCTGACCCTCACCCGTCCCCTAATCCTAACCCGTACGCTAACACTAACCCGCGCCCTCACACGCACGCTCCCCCTAAAGCGTTGCCGTACCCTCACCTGGACCCTAAACCGTCCCGGTCCCCTAACCCTAACCCTAGCCCAAACCCTAACCCTAACCCTTACCCGAAGCCTGATCCTCACCCGTCCCCTAATCCTAACCCGTACGCTAACACTAACGCGCACCCTCACACCCACGCTCCCCCTAAAGCGTTGCCGTACCCTCACCTGGACCCTAAACCGTCCCCGTCCCCTAACCCTAACCCTAGCCCGAACCTTAACCCTAATCCTTCCCCGAAGCCTGACACTCACCCGTCCTCTAATCCTAACCCGTACGCTAACACTAACCCGCGCCCTCACACCCATGCTCCCCCTAAAGCGTGGCCGTACCCTCACCTGGACCCTAAACCGTCCCCGTCCCCTAACCCTAACCCTAGCCCGAACCCTAACCCTAACCCTTCCCCGAAGCCTGACCCTCACCCGTCCCCTAATCCTAACCCGTACGCTAACACTAACCCGCGCCCTCACACGCACGCTCCCCCTAAAGCGTTGCCGTACCCTCACCTGGACCCTAAACCGTCCCCGTCCCCTAACCCTAACCCTAGCCCGAACCCTAACCCTAACCCTTCCCCGAAGCCTGACCCTCACCCGTCCCCTAATCCTAACCCGTACGCTAACACTAACCCGCGCCCTCACAGGCACGCTCCACCTAAAGCGTTGCCGTACCCTCACCTGGACCCTAAACCGTCCCCGTCCCCTAACCCTAACCCTAGCCCGAACCCTAACCCTAACCCTTACCCGAAGCCTGACACTCACCCGTCCCCTAATCCTAACCCGTACGCTAACACTAACCCGCGCCCTCACACGCACGCTCCCCATAAAGCGTTGCCGTACCCTCACCGGGACCCTAAACCGTCCCCGTCCCCTAACCCTAACCCTAGCCCGAACCCTAACCCTAACCCTTCCCCGAAGCCTGACCCCTCACCCGTCCCCTAATCCTAACCCGTACGCTAACACTAACCCACGCCCTAACACGCACGCTCCCCCTAAATCGTTGCCGTACTCCTCACCTGGACCCTAAACCGTCCCCGTCCCCTAACCCTAACCCTAGCCCGAACACTAACCCTAAACCCTTCCCCGAAGCCTGACCCTCACCCGTCCCCTAATCCTAACCCGTACGCTAACACTAACCCGCGCCCTCACACGCACGCTCCCCCTAAAGCGTTGCCGTACCCTCACCTGGACCCTAAAACCGTCCCCGTCCCCTAACCCTAACCCTAGCCCTAAACCCTAACCCTAACCCTTCCCCGAAGCCTGACCCTCACCCGTCCCCTAATCCTAACCCGTACGCTAACACTAACCCACGCCCTCACACGCACGCTCCCCCTAAAGCGTTGCCGTACCCTCACCTGGACCCTAAACCGTCCCCGTCCCCTAACCCTAACCCTAGCCCGAACCCTAACCCTAACCCTTCCCCGAAGCCTGACCCTCACCCGTCCCCTAATCCTAACCCGTACGCTAACACTAACCCGCGCCCTCACACGCACGCTCCCCCTAAAGCGTTGCCGTACCCTCACCTGGACCCTAAACCGTCCCCGTCCCCTAACCCTAACCCTAGCCCGAACCCTAACCCTAACCCTTCCCCGAAGCCTGACCCTCACCCGTCCCCTAATCCTAACCCGTACGCTAACACTAACCCGCGCCCTCACACGCACGCTCCCCCTAAAGCGTTGCCGTACCCTCACCTGGATCCTAAACCGTCCCCGTCCCCTAACCCTAACCCTAGCCCGAACCCTAACCCTAACCCTTCCCCGAAGCCTGACCCTCACCCGTCCCCTAATCCCTAACCCGTACGCTAACACTAACCCGCGCCCTCACACGCACGCTCCCCCTAAAGCGTTGCCGTACCCTCACCTGGACCCTAAACCGTCCCCGTCCCCTAACCCTAACCCTAGCCCGAACCCTAACCCTAACTCCTTCCCCGAAGCCTGACCGTCACCCGTCCCCTAATCCTAACCCGTACGATAACACTAACCCGCGCCCTCACACGCACGCTCCCCCTAAAGCGTGCCGTACCCTCACCTGGACCCTAAACCGTCCCCGTCCCCTAACCCTAACCCTAGCCCGAACCCTAACCCTAACCCTTCCCCGAAGCCTGACCCTCACCCGTCCCCTAATCCTAACCCGTACGCTAACACTAACCCGCGCCCTCACACGCACGCTCCCCCTAAAGCGTTGCCGTACCCCTCACCTGGACCCTAAACAGTCCCCGTTCCCTAACCCTAACCCTAGCCCGAACCCTAACCCTAACCCTTCCCCGAAGCCTGACCCTCACACCGTCCCCTAATCCTAACCCGTACGCTAACACTAACCCGCGCCCTCACACGCACGCTCCCCCTAAAGCGTTGCCGTACCCTCACCTGGACCCTAAACCGTCCCCGTCCCCTAACCCTAACCCTAGCCCGAACCCTAACCCTAACCCTTCCCCGAAGCCTGACCCTCACCCGTCCCCTAATCCTAACCCGTACGCTAACACTAACCCGCGCCCTCACACGCACGCTCCCCCTAAAGCGTTGCCGTACCCTCACCTGGACCCTAAACCGTCCCCGTCCCCTAACCCTAACCCTAGCCCGAACCCTAACCCTAACCCTTCCCCGAAGCCTGACCCTCACCCGTCCCCTAATCCTAACCCGTACGCTAACACTAACCCGCGCCCTCACACGCACGCTCCCCCTAAAGCGTTGCCGTACCCTCACCTGGACCCTAAACCGTCCCCGTCCCCTAACCCTAACCCTAGCCCGAACCCTAACCCTAACCCTTCCCCGAAGCCTGACCCTCACCCGTCCCCTAATCCTAACCCGTACGCTAACACTAACCCGCGCCCTCACACGCACGCTCCCCCTAAAGCGTTGCCGTACCCTCACCTGGACCCTAAACCGTCCCCGTCCCCTAACCCTAACCCTAGCCCGAACCCTAACCCTAACCCTTCCCCGAAGCCTGACCCTCACCCGTCCCCTAATCCTAACCCGTACGCTAACACTAACCCGCGCCCTCACACGCACGCTCCCCCTAAAGCGTTGCCGTACCCTCACCTGGACCCTAAACCGTCCCCGTCCCCTAACCCTAACCCTAGCCCGAACCCTAACCCTAACCCTTCCCGAAGCCTGACCCTCACCCGTCCCCTAATCCTAACCCGTACGCTAACACTAACCCGCGCCCTCACACGCACGCTCCCCCTAAAGCGTTGCCGTACCCTCACCTGGACCCTAAACCGTCCCCGTCCCCTAACCCTAACCCTAGCCCGAACCCTAACCCTAACCCTTCCCCCGAAGCCTGACCCTCACCCGTCCCCTAATCCTAACCCGTACGCTAACACTAACCCGCGCCCTCACACGCACGCTCCCCCTAAAGCGTTGCCGTACCCTCACCTGGACCCTAAACCGTCCCCGTCCCCTAACCCTAACCCTAGCCCGAACCCTAACCCTAACCCTTCCCCGAAGCCTGACCCTCACCCGTCCCCTAATCCTAACCCGTACGCTAACACTAACCCGCGCCCTCACACGCACGCTCCCCCTAAAGCGTTGCCGTACCCTCACCTGGACCCTAAACCGTCCCCGTCCCCTAACCCTAACCCTAGCCCGAACCCTAACCCTAACCCTTACCCGAAGCCTGACCCTCACCCGTCCCCTAATCCTAACCCGTACGCTAACACTAACCCGCGCCCTCACACGCACGCTCCCCCTAAAGCGTTGCCGTACCCTCACCTGGACCCTAAACCGTCCCCGTCCCCTAACCCTAACCCTAGCCCTAACCCTAACCCTAACGCTTCCCCGAAGCCTGACCCTCACCCGTCCCCTAATCCTAACCCGTACGCTAACACTAACCCGCGCCCTCACACGCACGCTCCCCCTAAAGCGTTGCCGTACCCTCACCTGGACCCTAAACCGTCCCCGTCCCCTAACCCTAACCCTAGCCCTAACCCTAACCCTAACCCTTCCCCGAAGCCTGACCCTCACCCGTCCCCTAATCCTAACCCGTACGCTAACACTAACCCGCGCCCTCACACGCACGCTCCCCCTAAAGCGTTGCCGTACTCTCACCTGGACCCTAAACCGTCCCCGTCCCCTAACCCTAACCCTAGCCCTAACCCTAACCCTAACCCTTCCCCGAAGCCTGACCCTCACCCGTCCCCTAATCCTAACCCGTACGCTAACACTAACCCCGCCCTCACACGCACGCTCCCCCTAAAGCGTTTCCGTACCCTCACCTGGACCCTAAACCGTCCCCGTCCCCTAACCCTAACCCTAGCCCGAACCCTAACCCTAACCCTTCCCCGAAGCCTGACCCTCACCCGTCCCCTAATCCTAACCCGTACGCTAACACTAACCCTGCGCCCTCACACGCACGCTCCCCCTAAAGCGTTGCCGTACCCTCACCTGGACCCTAAACCGTCCCCGTCCCCTAACCCTAACCCTAGCCCAAACCCTAACCCTAACCCTTCCCCGAAGCCTGACCCTCACCCGTCCCCTATTCCTAACCCGTACGCTAACACTAACCCGCGCCCTCACACGCACGCTCCCCCTAAAGCGTTGCCGTACCCTCACCTGGACGCTAAACCGTCCCCGTCCCCTAACCCTAACCCTAGCCCGAACCCTAACCCTAACCCTTCCCCGAAGCCTGACCCTCACCCGTCCCCTAATCCTAACCCGTACGCTAACACTAACCCGCGCCCTCACACGCACGCTCCCCCTAAAGCGTTGCCGTACCCTCACCTGGACCCTAAACCGTCCCCGTCCCCTAACCCTAACCCTAGCCCGAACCCTAACCCTAACCCTTCCCCGAAGCCTGACCCTCACCCGTCCCCTAATCCTAACCCGTACGCTAACACTAACCCGCGCCCTCACACGCACGCTCCCCCTAAAGCGTTGCCGTACCCTCACCTGGACCCTAAACCGTCCCCGTCCCCTAACCCTAACCCTAGCCCGAACCCTAACCCTAACCCTTCCCCGAAGCCTGACCCTCACCCGTCCCCTAATCCTAACCCGTACGCTAACACTAACCCGCGCCCTCACACGCACGCTCCCCCTAATGCGTTGCCGGACCCTCACCTGGACCCTAAACCGTCCCCGTCCCCTAACCCTAACCCTAGCCCGAACCCTAACCCTAACCCTTCCCCGAAGCCTGACCCTCACCCGTCCCCTAATCCTAACCCGTACGCTAACACTAACCCGCGCCCTCACACGCACGCTCCCCCTAAAGCGTTGCCGTACCCTCACCTGGACCCTAAACCGTCCCCGTCCCCTAACCCTAACCCTAGCCCGAACCCTAACCCTAACCCTTCCCCGAAGCCTGACCCTCACCCGTCCCCTAATCCTAACCCGTACGCTAACACTAACCCTCGCCCTCACACGCACGCTCCCCCTAAAGCGTTGCCGTACCCTCACCTGGACCCTAAACCGTCCCCGTCCCCTAACCCTAACCCTAGCCCGAACCCTAACCCTAACCCTTACCCGAAGCCTGACCCTCACCCGTCCCCTAATCCTAACCCGTACGCTAACACTAACCCGCGCCCTCACACGCACGCTCCCCCTAAAGCGTTGCCGTACCCTCACCTGGACCCTAAACCGTCCCCGTCCCCTAACCCTAACCCTAGCCCTAACCCTAACCCTAACGCTTACCCGAAGCCTGACCCTCACCCGTCCCCTAATCCTAACCCGTACGCTAACACTAACCCACGCCCTCACACGCACGCTTCCCCTAAAGCGTTGCCGTACCCTCACCTGGACCCTAAACCGTCCCCGTCCCCTAACCCTAACCCTAGCCCGAACCCTAACCCTAACCCTTCCCCGAAGCCTGACCCTCACCCGTCCCCTAATCCTAACCCGTACGCTAACACTAACCCGTGCCCTCACACGCACGCTCCCCCTAAAGCGTTGCCGTACCCTCACCTGGACCCTAAACCGTCCCCGTCCCCTAACCCTAACCCTAGCCCGAACCCTAACCCTAACCCTTCCCCGAAGCCTGACCCTCACCCGTCCCCTAATCCTAACCCGTACGCTAACACTAACCCGCGCCCTCACACCCACGCTCCCCCTAAAGCGTTGCCGTACCCTCACCTGGACCCTAAACCGTCCCCGTCCCCTAACCCTAACCCTAGCCCGAACCCTAACCCTAACCCTTCCCCGAAGCCTGACCCTCACCCGTCCCCTAATCCTAACCCGTACGCTAACACTAACCCGCGCCCTCACACGCACGCTCCCCCTAAAGCGTTGCCGTACCCTCACCTGGACCCTAAACTGTCCCCGTCCCCTAACCCTAACCCTAGCCCGAACCCTAACCCTAACCCTTCCCCGAAGCCTGACCCTCACCCGTCCCCTAATCCTAACCCGTACGCTAACACTAACCCGCGCCCTCACACGCACGCTCCCCCTAAAGCGTTGCCGTACCCTCACCTGGACCCTAAACCGTCCCCGCCCCCTAACCCTAACCCTAGCCCGAACCCTAACCCTAACCCTTCCCCGAAGCCTGACCCTCACCCGTCCCCTAATCCTAACCCGTACGCTAACACTAACCCGCGCCCTCACACGCACGCTCCCCCTAAAGCGTTGCCATACCCTCAGCTGGACCCTAAACCGTCCCCGTCCCCTAACCCTAACCCTAGCCCGAAACCTAACCCTAACCCTTCCCCGAAGCCTGACCCTCACCCGTCCCCTAATCCTAACCCGTACGCTAACACTAACCCGCGCCCTCACACGCACGCTCCCCCTAAAGCGTTGCCGTACCCTCACCTGGACACTAAACCGTCCCCGCCCCCTAACCCTAACCCTAGCCCGAACCCTAACCCTAACACTTCCCCGATGCCTGACCCTCACCCGTCCCCTAATCCTAACCCGTACGCTAACACTAACCCGCGCCCTCACACGCACGCTCCCCCTAAAGCGTTGCCATACCCTCACCTGGAGCCTAAACCGTCCCCGTCCCCTAACCCTAACCGTAGCCCGAACCCTAACCCTAACCCTTCCCCGAAGCCTGACCCTCACCCGTCCCCTAATCCTAACCCGTACGCTAACACTAACCCGCGCCCTCACACGCACGCTCCCCCTAAAGCGTTGCCGTACCCTCACCTGGACCCTAAACCGTCCCCGTCCCCTAACCCTAACCCTAGCCCGAACCCTAACCCTAACCCTTCCCCGAAGCCTGACCCTCACCCGTCCCCTAATCCTAACCCGTACGCTAACACTAACCCGCGCCCTCACACGCACGCTCCCCCTAAAGCGTTGCCGTACCCTCACCTGGACCCTAAACCGTCCCCGTCCCCTAACCCTAACCCTAGCCCGAACCCTAACCCTAACCCTTCCCCGAAGCCTGACCCTCACCCGTCCCCTAATCCTAACCCGTACGCTAACACTAACCCGCGCCCTCACACGCACGCTCCCCCTAAAGCGTTGCCGTACCCTCACCTGGACCCTAAACCGTCCCCGCCCCCTAACCCTAACCCTAGCCCGAACCCTAACTCTAACCCTTCCCCGAAGCCTGACCCTCACCCGTCCCCTAATCCTAACCCGTACGCTAACACTAACCCGCGCCCTCACACGCACGCTCCCCCTAAAGCGTTGCCGTACCCTCACCTGGACCCTAAACCGTCCCCGTCCCCTAACCCTAACCCTAGCCCGAACCCTAACCCTAACCCTTCCCCGAAGCCTGACCCTCACCCGTCCCCTAATCCTAACCCGTACGCTAACACTAACCCGCGCCCTCACACGCACGCTCCCCCTAAAGCGTTGCCGTACCCTCACCTGGACCCTAAACCGTCCCCGTCCCCTAACCCTAACCCTAGCCCGAACCCTAACCCTAACCCTTCCCCGAAGCCTGACCCTCACCCGTCCCCTAATCCTAACCCGTACGCTAACACTAACCCGCGCCCTCACACGCACGCTCCCCCTAAAGCGTTGCCGTACCCTCACCTGGACCCTAAACCGTCCCCGTCCCCTAACCCTAACCCTAGCCCGAACCCTAACCCTAACCCTTCCCCGAAGCCTGACCCTCACCCGTCCCCTAATCCTAACCCGTACGCTAACACTAACCCGCGCCCTCACACGCACGCTCCCCCTAAAGCGTTGCCGTACCCTCACCTGGACCCTAAACCGTCCCCGTCCCCTAACCCTAACCCTAGCCCGAACCCTAACCCTAACCCTTCCCCGAAGCCTGACCCTCACAAGTCCCCTAATCCTAACCCGTACGCTAACACTAACCCGCGCCCTCACACGCACGCTCCCCCTAAAGCGTTGCCGTACCCTCACCTGGACCCTAAACCGACCCCGTCCCCTAACCCTAACCCTAGCCCGAACCCTAACCCTAACCCTTCCCCGAAGCCTGACCCTCACCCGTCCCCTAATCCTAACCCGTACGCTAACACTAACCCGCGCCCTCACACGCACGCTCCCCCTAAAGCGTTGCCGTACCCTCACCTGGACCCTAAACCGACCCCGTCCCCTAACCCTAACCCTAGCCCGAACCCTAACCCTAACCCTTCCCCGAAGCCTGACCCTCACCCGTCCCCTAATCCTAACCCGTACGCTAACACTAACCCGCGCCCTCACACGCACGCTCCCCCTAAAGCGTTGCCGTACCCTCACCTGGACCCTAAACCGTCCCCGTCCCCTAACCCTAACCCTAGCCCGAACCCTAACCCTAACCCTTCCCCGAAGCCTGACCCTCACCCGTCCCCTAATCCTAACCCGTACGCTAACACTAACCCGCGCCCTCACACGCACGCTCCCCCTAAAGCGTTGCCGTACCCTCACCTGGACCCTAAACCGTCCCCGTCCCCTAACCCTAACCCTAGCCCTGACCCTAACCCTAACCCTTCCCCGAAGCCTGACCCTCACCCGTCCCCTAATCCTAACCCGTACGCTAACACTAACCCGCGCCCTCACACGCACGCTCCCCCTAAAGCGTTGCCGTACCCTCACCTGGACCCTACACCGTCCCCGTCCCCTAACCCTAACCCTAGCCCGAACCCTAACCCTAACCCTTCCCCGAAGCCTGACCCTCACCCGTCCCCTAATCCTAACCCGTACGCTAACACTAACCCGCGCCCTCACACGCACGCTCCCCCTAAAGCGTTGCCGTACCCTCACCTGGACCCTAAACCGTCCCCGCCCCCTAACCCTAACCCTAGCCCGAACCCTAACCCTAACCCTTCCCCGAAGCCTGACCCTCACCCGTCCCCTAATCCTAACCCGTACGCTAACACTAACCCGCGCCCTCACACGCACGCTCCCCCTAAAGCGTTGCCGTACCCTCACCTGGACCCTAAACCGTCCCCGTCCCCTAACCCTAACCCTAGCCCGAACCCTAACCCTAACCCTTCCCCGAAGCCTGACCCTCACCCGTCCCCTAATCCTAACCCGTACGCTAACACTAACCCGCGCCCTCACACGCACGCTCCCCCTAAAGCGTTGCCGTACCCTCACCTGGACCCTAAACCGTCCCCGTCCCCTAACCCTAACCCTAGCCCGAACCCTAACCCTAACCCTTCCCCGAAGCCTGACCCTCACCCGTCCCCTAATCCTAACCCGTACGCTAACACTAACCCGCGCCCTCACACGCACGCTCCCCCTAAAGCGTTGCCGTACCCTCACCTGGACCCTAAACCGACCCCGTCCCCTAACCCTAACCCTAGCCCGAACCCTAACCCTAACCCTTCCCCGAAGCCTGACCCTCACCCGTCCCCTAATCCTAACCCGTACGCTAACACTAACCCGCGCCCTCACACGCACGCTCCCCCTAAAGCGTTGCCGTACCCTCACCTGGACCCTAAACCGTCCCCGTCCCCTAACCCTAACCCTAGCCCGAACCCTAACCCTAACCCTTCCCCGAAGCCTGACCCTCACCCGTCCCCTAATCCTAACCCGTACGCTAACACTAACCCGCGCCCTCACACGCACGCTCCCCCTAAAGCGTTGCCGTACCCTCACCTGGACCCTAAACCGTCCCCGTCCCCTAACCCTAACCCTAGCCCGAACCCTAACCCTAACCCTTCCCCGAAGCCTGACCCTCACCCGTCCCCTAATCCTAACCCGTACGCTAACACTAACCCGCGCCCTCACACGCACGCTCCCCCTAAAGCGTTGCCGTACCCTCACCTGGACCCTAAACCGTCCCCGTCCCCTAACCCTAACCCTAGCCCGAACCCTAACCCTAACCCTTCCCCGAAGCCTGACCCTCACCCGTCCCCTAATCCTAGCCCGTACGCTAACACTAACCCGCGCCCTCACACGCACGCTCCCCCTAAAGCGTTGCCAGACCCTCACCTGGACCCTAAACCGTCCCCTTCCCCTAACCCTAACCCTAGCCCGAACCCTAACCCTAACCCTTCCCCGAAGCCTGACCCTCACCCGTTCCCTAATCCTAACCCGTACGCTAACACTAACCCGCGCCCTCACACGCACGCTCCCCCTAAAGCGTTGCCGTACCCTCACCTGGACCCTAAACCGTCCCCGTCCCCTAACCCTAACCCTAGCCCGAACCCTAACCCTAACCCTTCCCCGAAGCCTGACCCTCACCCGTCCCCTAATCCTAACCCGTACGCTAACACTAACCCGCGCCCTCACACGCACGCTCCCCATAAAGCGTTGCCGTACCCTCACCGGGACCCTAAACCGTCCCCGTCCCCTAACCCTAACCCTAGCCCGAACCCTAACCCTAACCCTTCCCCGAAGCCTGACCCTCACCCGTCCCCTAATCCTAACCCGTACGCTAACACTAACCCACGCCCTAACACGCACGCTCCCCCTAAATCGTTGCCGTACTCTCACCTGGACCCTAAACCGTCCCCGTCCCCTAACCCTAACCCTAGCCCGAACACTAACCCTAAACCTTCCCCGAAGCCTGACCCTCACCCGTCCCCTAATCCTAACCCGTACGCTAACACTAACCCGCGCCCTCACACGCACGCTCCCCCTAAAGCGTTGCCGTACCCTCACCTGGACCCTAAACCGTCCCGGTCCCCTAACCCTAACCCTAGCCCAAACCCTAACCCTAACCCTTACCCGAAGCCTGATCCTCACCCGTCCCCTAATCCTAACCCGTACGCTAACACTAACGCGCACCCTCACACCCACGCTCCCCCTAAAGCGTTGCCGTACCCTCACCTGGACCCTAAACCGTCCCCGTCCCCTAACCCTAACCCTAGCCCGAACCTTAACCCTAATCCTTCCCCGAAGCCTGACACTCACCCGTCCTCTAATCCTAACCCGTACGCTAACACTAACCCGCGCCCTCACACCCATGCTCCCCCTAAAGCGTGGCCGTACCCTCACCTGGACCCTAAACCGTCCCCGTCCCCTAACCCTAACCCTAGCCCGAACCCTAACCCTAACCCTTCCCCGAAGCCTGACCCTCACCCGTCCCCTAATCCTAACCCGTACGCTAACACTAACCCGCGCCCTCACAGGCACGCTCCACCTAAAGCGTTGCCGTACCCTCACCTGGACCCTAAACCGTCCCCGTCCCCTAACCCTAACCCTAGCCCGAACCCTAACCCTAACCCTTACCCGAAGCCTGACACTCACCCGTCCCCTAATCCTAACCCGTACGCTAACACTAACCCGCGCCCTCACACGCACGCTCCCCATAAAGCGTTGCCGTACCCTCACCGGGACCCTAAACCGTCCCCGTCCCCTAACCCTAACCCTAGCCCGAACCCTAACCCTAACCCTTCCCCGAAGCCTGACCCTCACCCGTCCCCTAATCCTAACCCGTACGCTAACACTAACCCACGCCCTAACACGCACGCTCCACCTAAATCGTTGCCGTACTCTCACCTGGACCCTAAACCGTCCCCGTCCCCTAACCCTAACCCTAGCCCGAACACTAACCCTAAACCTTCCCCGAAGCCTGACCCTCACCCGTCCCCTAATCCTAACCCGTACGCTAACACTAACCCGCGCCCTCACACGCACGCTCCCCCTAAAGCGTTGCCGTACCCTCACCTGGACCCTAAACCGTCCCCGTCCCCTAACCCTAACCCTAGCCCTAACCCTAACCCTAATCCTTCCCCGAAGCCTGACCGTCACCCGTCCCCTAATCCTAACCCGTACGATAACACTAACCCGCGCCCTCACACGCACGCTCCCCCTAAAGCGTGCCGTACCCTCACCTGGACCCTAAACCGTCCCCGTCCCCTAACCCTAACCCTAGCCCGAACCCTAACCCTAACCCTTCCCCGAAGCCTGACCCTCACCCGTCCCCTAATCCTAACCCGTACGCTAACACTAACCCGCGCGCTCACACGCACGCTCCCCCTAAAGCGTTGCCGTACCCTCACCTGGACCCTAAACCGTCCCCGTCCCCTAACCCTAACCCTAGCCCGAACCCTAACCCTAACCCTTCCCCGAAGCCTGACCCTCACCCGTCCCCTAATCCTAACCGTACGCTAACACTAACCCGCGCCCTCACACGCACGCTCCCCCTAAAGCGTTGCCGTACCCTCACCTGGACCCTAAACCGTCCCCGTCCCCTAACCCTAACCCTAGCCCGAACCCTAACCCTAACCCTTCCCCGAAGCCTGACCCTCACCCGTCCCCTAATCCTAACCCGTACGCTAACACTAACCCGCGCCCTCACACGCACGCTCCCCCTAAAGCGTTGCCGTACCCTCACCTGGACCCTAAACAGTCCCCGTCCCCTAACCCTAACCCTAGCCCGAACCCTAACCCTAACCCTTCCCCGAAGCCTGACCCTCACCCGTCCCCTAATCCTAACCCGTACGCTAACACTAACCCGCGCCCTCACACGCACGCTCCCCCTAAAGCGTTGCCGGACCCTCACCTGGACCCTAAACCGTCCCCGTCCCCTAACCCTAACCCTAGCCCTAACCCTAACCCTAACCCTTCCCCGAAGCCTGACCCTCACCCGTCCCCTAATCCTAACCCGTACGCTAACACTAACCCGCGCCCTCACACGCACGCTCCCCCTAAAGCGTTGCCGTACCCTCACCTGGACCCTAAACCGTCCCCGTCCCCTAACCCTAACCCTAGCCCGAACCCTAACCCTAACCCTTCCCCGAAGCCTGACCCTCACCCGTCCCCTAATCCTAACCCGTACGCTAACACTAACCCGTGCCCTCACACGCACGCTCCCCCTAAAGCGTTGCCGTACCCTCACCTGGACCCTAAACCGTCCCCGTCCCCTAACCCTAACCCTAGCCCGAAACCTAACCCTAACCCTTCCCCGAAGCCTGACTCTCACCCGTCCCCTAATCCTAACCCGTACGCTAACACTAACCCGCGCCCTCACACGCACGCTCCCCCTAAAGCGTTGCCGTACCCTCACCTGGACCCTAAACCGTCCCCGTCCCCTAACCCTAACCCTAGCCCGAACCCTAACCCTAATCCTTCCCCGAAGCCTGACCGTCACCCGTCCCCTAATCCTAACCCGTACGATAACACTAACCCGCGCCCTCACACGCACGCTCCCCCTAAAGCGTGCCGTACCCTCACCTGGACCCTAAACCGTCCCCGTCCCCTAACCCTAACCCTAGCCCGAACCCTAACCCTAACCCTTCCCCGAAGCCTGACCCTCACCCGTCCCCTAATCCTAACCCGTACGCTAACACTAACCCGCGCCCTCACACGCACGCTCCCCCTAAAGCGTTGCCGTACCCTCACCTGGACCCTAAACCGTCCCCGTCCCCTAACCCTAACCCTAGCCCGAACCCTAACCCTAACCCTTCCCCGAAGCCTGACCCTCACCCGTCCCCTAATCCTAACCCGTACGCTAACACTAACCCGCGCCCTCACACGCACGCTCCCCCTAAAGCGTTGCCGTACCCTCACCTGGACCCTAAACCGTCCCCGCCCCCTAACCCTAACCCTAGCCCGAACCCTAACCCTAACCCTTCCCCGAAGCCTGACCCTCACCCGTCCCCTAATCCTAACCCGTACGCTAACACTAACCCGCGCCCTCACACGCACGCTCCCCCTAAAGCGTTGCCGTACCCTCACCTGGACCCTAAACCGTCCCCGTCCCCTAACCCTAACCCTAGCCCGAACCCTAACCCTAACCCTTCCCCGAAGCCTGACCCTCACCCGTCCCCTAATCCTAACCCGTACGCTAACACTATCCCGCGCCCTCACACGCACGCTCCCCCTAAAGCGTTGCCGTACCCTCACCTGGACCCTAAACCGTCCCCGTCCCCTAACCCTAACCCTAGCCCGAACCCTAACCCTAACCCTTCCCCGAAGCCTGACCCTCACCCGTTCCCTAATCCTAACCCGTACGCTAACACTAACCCGCGCCCTCACACGCATGCTCCCCCTAATGCGTTGCCGGACCCTCACCTGGACCCTAAACCGTCCCCGTCCCCTAACCCTAACCCTAGCCCGAACCCTAACCCTAACCCTTCCCCGAAGCCTGACCCTCACCCGTCCCCTAATCCTAACCCGTACGCTAACACTAACCCGCGCCCTCACACGCACGCTCCCCCTAAAGCGTTGCCGTACCCTCACCTGGACCCTAAACCGTCCCCGTCCCCTAACCCTAACCCTAGCCCGAACCCTAACCCTAACCCTTCCCCGAAGCCTGACCCTCACCCGTCCCCTAATCCTAACCCGTACGCTAACACTAACCCTCGCCCTCACACGCACGCTCCCCCTAAAGCGTTGCCGTACCCTCACCTGGACCCTAAACCGTCCCCGTCCCCTAACCCTAACCCTAGCCCGAACCCTAACCCTAACACTTACCCAAAGCCTGACCCTCACCCGTCCCCTAATCCTAACCCGTACGCTAACACTAACCCGCGCCCTCACACGCACGCTCCCCCTAAAGCGTTGCCGTACCCTCACCTGGACCCTAAACCGTCCCCGTCCCCTAACCCTAACCCTAGCCCTAACCCTAACCTTAACGCTTACCCGAAGCCTGACCCTCACCCGTCCCCTAATCCTAACCCGTACGCTAACACTAACCCACGCCCTCACACGCACGCTCCCCCTAAAGCGTTGCCGTACCCTCACCTGGACCCTAAACCGTCCCCGTCCCCTAACCCTAACCCTAGCCCGAACCCTAACCCTAACCCTTCCCCGAAGCCTGACCCTCACCCGTCCCCTAATCCTAACCCGTACGCTAACACTAACCCGTGCCCTCACACGCACGCTCCCCCTAAAGCGTTGCCGTACCCTCACCTGGACCCTAAACCGTCCCCGTCCCCTAACCCTAACCCTAGCCCGAACCCTAACCCTAACCCTTCCCCGAAGCCTGACCCTCACCCGTCCCCTAATCCTAACCCGTACGCTAACACTAACCCGCGCCCTCACACGCACGCTCCCCCTAAAGCGTTGCCGTACCCTCACCTGGACGCTAAACCGTCTCCGTCCCCTAACCCTAACCCTAGCCCGAACCCTAACCCTAACCCTTCCCCGAAGCCTGACCCTCACCCGTCCCCTAATCCTAACCCGTACGCTAACACTAACCCGCGCCCTCACACGCACGCTCCGCCTAAAGCGTTGCCGTACCCTCACCTGGACCCTAAACCGTCCCCGTCCCCTAACCCTAACCCTAGCCCGAACCCTAACCCTAACCCTTCCCCGAAGCCTGACCCTCACCCGTCCCCTAATCCTAACCCGTACGCTAACACTAACCCGCGCCCTCACACGCACGCTCCCCCTAAAGCGTTGCCGTACCCTCACCTGGAACCTAAACCGTCCCCGTCCCCTAACCCTAACCCTAGCCCGAAACCTAACCCTAACCCTTCCCCGAAGCCTGACCCTCACCCGTCCCCTAATCCTAATCGTACGCTAACACTAACCCGCGCCCTCACACGCACGCTCCCCCTAAAGCGTTGCCGTACCCTCACCTGGACCCTAAACCGTCCCCGTCCCCTAACCCTAACCCTAGCCCGAACCCTAACCCTAACCCTTCCCCGAAGCCTGACCCTCACCCGTCCCCTAATCCTAACCCGTACGCTAACACTAACCCGCGCCCTCACACGCACGCTCCCCCTAAAGCGTTGCCGTACCCTCACCTGGACCCTAAACCGTCCCCATCCCCTAACCCTAACCCTAGCCCGAACCCTAACCCTAACACTTCCCCGAAGCCTGACCCTCACCCGTCCCCTAATCCTAACCCGTACGCTAACACTAACCCGCGCCCTCACACGCACGCTCCCCCTAAAGCGTTGCCGTACCCTCACCTGGACCCTAAACCGTCCCCGTCCCCTAACCCTAACCCTAGCCCGAACCCTAACCCTAACCCTTCCCCGAAGCCTGACCCTCACCCGTCCCCTAATCATAACCCGTACGCTAACACTAACCCGCGCCCTCACACGCACGCTCCCCCTAAAGCGTTGCCGTACCCTCACCTGGACGCTAAACCGTCCCCGTCCCCTAACCCTAACCCTAGCCCGAACCCTAACCCTAACCCTTCCCCGAAGCCTGACCCTCACCCGTCCCCTAATCCTAACCCGTACGCTAACACTAACCCGCGCCCTCACACGCACGCTCCGCCTAAAGCGTTGCCGTACCCTCACCTGGACCCTAAACCGTCCCCGTCCCCTAACCCTAACCCTAGCCCGAACCCTAACCCTAACCCTTCCCCGAAGCCTGACCCTCACCCGTCCCCTAATCCTAACCCGTACGCTAACACTAACCCGCGCCCTCACACGCACGCTCCCCCTAAAGCGTTGCCGTACCCTCACCTGGACCCTAAACCGTCCCCGTCCCCTAACCCTAACCCTAGCCCGAAACCTAACCCTAACACTTCCCTGAAGCCTGACCATCACCCGTCCCCTAATCCTAACCCGTACGTTAACACTAACCCGCGCCCTCACACGCACGCTCCCCCTAAAGCGTTGCCGTACCCTCACCTGGACCCTAAACCGTCCACGTCCCCTAACCCTAACCCTAGCCCAAACCCTAACCCTAATCCTTCCCCGAAGCCTGACCATCACCCGTCCCCTAATCCTAACCCGTACGATAACACTAACCCGCGCCCTCACACGCACGCTCCCCCTAAAGCGTGCCGTACCCTCACCTGGACCCTAAACCGTCCCCGTCCCCTAACCCTAACCCTAGCCCGAACCCTAACCCTAACCCTTCCCCGAAGCCTGACCCTCACCCGTCCCCTAATCCTAACCCGTACGCTAACACTAACCCGCGCCCTCACACGCACGCTCCCCCTAAAGCGTTGCCGTACCCTCACCTGGACCCTAAACCGTCCCCGTCCCCTAACCCTAACCCTAGCCCGAACCCTAACCCTAACCCTTCCCCGAAGCCTGACCCTCACCCGTCCCCTAATCCTAACCCGTACGCTAACACTAACCCGCGCCCTCACACGCACGCTCCCCCTAAAGCGTTGCCGTACCCTCACCTGGACCCTAAACCGTCCCCGTCCCCTAACCCTAACCCTAGCCCGAACCCTAACCCTAACCCTTCCCCGAAGCCTGACCCTCACCCGTCCCCTAATCCTAACCCGTACGCTAACACTAACCCGCGCCCTCACACGCACGCTCCCCCTAAAGCGTTGCCGTACCCTCACCTGGACCCTAAACCGTCCCCGTCCCCTAACCCTAACCCTAGCCCGAACCCTAACCCTAACCCTTCCCCGAAGCCTGACCCTCACCCGTCCCCTAATCCTAACCCGTACGCTAACACTATCCCGCGCCCTCACACGCACGCTCCCCCTAAAGCGTTGCCGTACCCTCACCTGGACCCTAAACCGTCCCCGTCCCCTAACCCTAACCCTAGCCCGAACCCTAACCCTAACCCTTCCCCGAAGCCTGACCCTCACCCGTTCCCTAATCCTAACCCGTACGCTAACACTAACCCGCGCCCTCACACGCATGCTCCCCCTAATGCGTTGCCGGACCCTCACCTGGACCCTAAACCGTCCCCGTCCCCTAACCCTAACCCTAGCCCGAACCCTAACCCTAACCCTTCCCCGAAGCCTGACCCTCACCCGTCCCCTAATCCTAACCCGTACGCTAACACTAACCCGCGCCCTCACACGCACGCTCCCCCTAAAGCGTTGCCGTACCCTCACCTGGACCCTAAACCGTCCCCGTCCCCTAACCCTAACCCTAGCCCGAACCCTAACCCTAACCCTTCCCCGAAGCCTGACCCTCACCCGTCCCCTAATCCTAACCCGTACGCTAACACTAACCCTCGCCCTCACACGCACGCTCCCCCTAAAGCGTTGCCGTACCCTCACCTGGACCCTAAACCGTCCCCGTCCCCTAACCCTAACCCTAGCCCGAACCCTAACCCTAACACTTACCCAAAGCCTGACCCTCACCCGTCCCCTAATCCTAACCCGTACGCTAACACTAACCCGCGCCCTCACACGCACGCTCCCCCTAAAGCGTTGCCGTACCCTCACCTGGACCCTAAACCGTCCCCGTCCCCTAACCCTAACCCTAGCCCTAACCCTAACCTTAACGCTTACCCGAAGCCTGACCCTCACCCGTCCCCTAATCCTAACCCGTACGCTAACACTAACCCACGCCCTCACACGCACGCTCCCCCTAAAGCGTTGCCGTACCCTCACCTGGACCCTAAACCGTCCCCGTCCCCTAACCCTAACCCTAGCCCGAACCCTAACCCTAACCCTTCCCCGAAGCCTGACCCTCACCCGTCCCCTAATCCTAACCCGTACGCTAACACTAACCCGTGCCCTCACACGCACGCTCCCCCTAAAGCGTTGCCGTACCCTCACCTGGACCCTAAACCGTCCCCGTCCCCTAACCCTAACCCTAGCCCGAACCCTAACCCTAACCCTTCCCCGAAGCCTGACCCTCACCCGTCCCCTAATCCTAACCCGTACGCTAACACTAACCCGCGCCCTCACACGCACGCTCCCCCTAAAGCGTTGCCGTACCCTCACCTGGACGCTAAACCGTCTCCGTCCCCTAACCCTAACCCTAGCCCGAACCCTAACCCTAACCCTTCCCCGAAGCCTGACCCTCACCCGTCCCCTAATCCTAACCCGTACGCTAACACTAACCCGCGCCCTCACACGCACGCTCCGCCTAAAGCGTTGCCGTACCCTCACCTGGACCCTAAACCGTCCCCGTCCCCTAACCCTAACCCTAGCCCGAACCCTAACCCTAACCCTTCCCCGAAGCCTGACCCTCACCCGTCCCCTAATCCTAACCCGTACGCTAACACTAACCCGCGCCCTCACACGCACGCTCCCCCTAAAGCGTTGCCGTACCCTCACCTGGACCCTAAACCGTCCCCGTCCCCTAACCCTAACCCTAGCCCGAAACCTAACCCTAACCCTTCCCCGAAGCCTGACCCTCACCCGTCCCCTAATCCTAATCGTACGCTAACACTAACCCGCGCCCTCACACGCACGCTCCCCCTAAAGCGTTGCCGTACCCTCACCTGGACCCTAAACCGTCCCCGTCCCCTAACCCTAACCCTAGCCCGAACCCTAACCCTAACCCTTCCCCGAAGCCTGACCCTCACCCGTCCCCTAATCCTAACCCGTACGCTAACACTAACCCGCGCCCTCACACGCACGCTCCCCCTAAAGCGTTGCCGTACCCTCACCTGGACCCTAAACCGTCCCCATCCCCTAACCCTAACCCTAGCCCGAACCCTAACCCTAACACTTCCCCGAAGCCTGACCCTCACCCGTCCCCTAATCCTAACCCGTACGCTAACACTAACCCGCGCCCTCACACGCACGCTCCCCCTAAAGCGTTGCCGTACCCTCACCTGGACCCTAAACCGTCCCCGTCCCCTAACCCTAACCCTAGCCCGAAACCTAACCCTAACACTTCCCTGAAGCCTGACCATCACCCGTCCCCTAATCCTAACCCGTACGTTAACACTAACCCGCGCCCTCACACGCACGCTCCCCCTAAAGCGTTGCCGTACCCTCACCTGGACCCTAAACCGTCCACGTCCCCTAACCCTAACCCTAGCCCAAACCCTAACCCTAATCCTTCCCCGAAGCCTGACCATCACCCGTCCCCTAATCCTAACCCGTACGATAACACTAACCCGCGCCCTCACACGCACGCTCCCCCTAAAGCGTGCCGTACCCTCACCTGGACCCTAAACCGTCCCCGTCCCCTAACCCTAACCCTAGCCCGAACCCTAACCCTAACCCTTCCCCGAAGCCTGACCCTCACCCGTCCCCTAATCCTAACCCGTACGCTAACACTAACCCGCGCCCTCACACGCACGCTCCCCCTAAAGCGTTGCCGTACCCTCACCTGGACCCTAAACCGTCCCCGTCCCCTAACCCTAACCCTAGCCCGAACCCTAACCCTAACCCTTCCCCGAAGCCTGACCCTCACCCGTCCCCTAATCCTAACCCGTACGCTAACACTAACCCGCGCCCTCACACGCACGCTCCCCCTAAAGCGTTGCCGTACCCTCACCTGGACCCTAAACCGTCCCCGTCCCCTAACCCTAACCCTAGCCCGAACCCTAACCCTAACCCTTCCCCGAAGCCTGACCCTCACCCGTCCCCTAATCCTAACCCGTACGCTAACACTAACCCGCGCCCTCACACGCACGCTCCCCCTAAAGCGTTGCCGTACCCTCACCTGGACCCTAAACAGTCCCCGTCCCCTAACCCTAACCCTAGCCCGAACCCTAACCCTAACCCTTCCCCGAAGCCTGACCCTCACCCGTCCCCTAATCCTAACCCGTACGCAAACACTAACCCGCGCCCTCACACGCACGCTCCCCCTAAAGCGTTGCCGGACCCTCACCTGGACCCTAAACCGTCCCCGTCCCCTAACCCTAACCCTAGCCCTAACCCTAACCCTAACCCTTCCCCGAAGCCTGACCCTCACCCGTCCCCTAATCCTAACCCGTACGCTAACACTAACCCGCGCCCTCACACGCACGCTCCCCCTAAAGCGTTGCCGTACCCTCACCTGGACCCTAAACCGTCCCCGTCCCCTAACCCTAACCCTAGCCCTAAACCTAACCCTAACCCTTCCCCGAAGCCTGACCCTCACCCGTCCCCTAATCCTAACCCGTACGCTAACACTAACCCACGCCCTCACACGCACGCTCCCCCTAAAGCGTTGCCGTACCCTCACCTGGACCCTAAACCGTCCCCGTCCCCTAACCCTAACCCTAGCCCGAACCCTAACCCTAACCCTTCCCCGAAGCCTGACCCTCACCCGTCCCCTAATCCTAACCCGTACGCTAACACTAACCCGCGCCCTCACACGCACGCTCCCCCTAAAGCGTTGCCGTACCCTCACCTGGACCCTAAACCGTCCCCGTCCCCTAACCCTAACCCTAGCCCGAACCCTAACCCTAACACTTCCCCGAAGCCTGACCCTCACCCGTCCCCTATTCCTAACCCGTACGCTAACACTAACCCGCGCCCTCACACGCACGCTCCCCCTAAAGCGTTGCCGTACCCTCACCTGGACGCTAAACCGTCCCCGTCCCCTAACCCTAACCCTAGCCCGAACCCTAACCCTAACCCTTCCCCGAAGCCTGATCCTCACCCGTCCCCTAATCCTAACCCGTACGCTAACACTAACCCGCGCCCTCACACGCACGCTCCGCCTAAAGCGTTGCCGTACCCTCACCTGGACCCTAAACCGTCCCCGTCCCCTAACCCTAACCCTAGCCCGAACCCTAACCCTAACCCTTCCCCGAAGCCTGACCCTCACCCGTCCCCTAATCCTAACCCGTACGCTAACACTAACCCGCGCCCTCACACGCACGCTCCCCCTAAAGCGTTGCCGTACCCTCACCTGGATCCTAAACCGTCCCCGTCCCCTAACCCTAACCCTAGCCCGAACCCTAACCCTAACCCTTCCCCGAAGCCTGACCCTCACCCGTCCCCTAATCCTAACCCGTACGCTAACACTAACCCGCGCCCTCACACGCACGCTCCCCCTAAAGCGTTGCCGTACCCTCACCTGGACCCTAAACCGTCCCCGTCCCCTAACCCTAACCCTAGCCCGAACCCTAACCCTAATCCTTCCCCGAAGCCTGACCGTCACCCGTCCCCTAATCCTAACCCGTACGATAACACTAACCCGCGCCCTCACACGCACGCTCCCACTAAAGCGTGCCGTACCCTCACCTGGACCCTAAACCGTCCCCGTCCCCTAACCCTAACCCTAGCCCGAACCCTAACCCTAACCCTTCCCCGAAGCCTGACCCTCACCCGTCCCCTAATCCTAACCCGTACGCTAACACTAACCCGCGCCCTCACACGCACGCTCCCCCTAAAGCGTTGCCGTACCCTCACCTGGACCCTAAACAGTCCCCGTTCCCTAACCCTAACCCTAGCCCGAACCCTAACCCTAACCCTTCCCCGAAGCCTGACCCTCACCCGTCCCCTAATCCTAACCCGTACGCTAACACTAACCCGCGCCCTCACACGCACGCTCCCCCTAAAGCGTTGCCGTACCCTCACCTGGACCCTAAACCGTCCCCGTCCCCTAACCCTAACCCTAGCCCGAACCCTAACCCTAACCCTTCCCCGAAGCCTGACCCTCACCCGTCCCCTAATCCTAACCCGTACGCTAACACTAACCCGCGCCCTCACACGCACGCTCCCCCTAAAGCGTTGCCGTACCCTCACCTGGACCCTAAACCGTCCCCATCCCCTAACCCTAACCCTAGCCCGAACCCTAACCCTAACCCTTCCCCGAAGCCTGACCCTCACCCGTCCCCTAATCCTAACCCGTACGCTAACACTAACCCGCGCCCTCACACGCACGCTCCCCCTAAAGCGTTGCCGTACCCTCACCTGGACCCTAAACCGTCCCCGTCCCCTAACCCTAACCCTAGCCCGAACCCTAACCCTAACCCTTCCCCGAAGCCTGACCCTCACCCGTCCCCTAATCCTAACCCGTACGCTAACACTAACCCGCGCCCTCACACGCACGCTCCCCCTAAAGCGTTGCCGTACCCTCACCTGGACCCTAAACCGTCCCCGTCCCCTAACCCTAACCCTAGCCCGAACCCTAACCCTAACCCTTCCCCGAAGCCTGACCCTCACCCGTCCCCTAATCCTAACCCGTACGCTAACACTAACCCGCGCCCTCACACGCACGCTCCCCCTAAAGCGTTGCCGTACCCTCACCTGGACCCTAAACCGTCCCCGTCCCCTAACCCTAACCCTAGCCCGAACCCTAACCCTAACCCTTCCCCGAAGCCTGACCCTCACCCGTCCCCTAATCCTAACCCGTACGCTAACACTAACCCGCGCCCTCACACGCACGCTCCCCCTAATGCGTTGCCGGACCCTCACCTGGACCCTAAACCGTCCCCGTCCCCTAACCCTAACCCTAGCCCGAACCCTAACCCTAACCCTTCCCCGAAGCCTGACCCTCACCCGTCCCCTAATCCTAACCCGTACGCTAACACTAACCCGCGCCCTCACACGCACGCTCCCCCTAAAGCGTTGCCGTACCCTCACCTGGACCCTAAACCGTCCCCGTCCCCTAACCCTAACCCTAGCCCGAACCCTAACCCTAACCCTTCCCCGAAGCCTGACCCTCACCCGTCCCCTAATCCTAACCCGTACGCTAACACTAACCCTCGCCCTCACACGCACGCTCCCCCTAAAGCGTTGCCGTACCCTCACCTGGACCCTAAACCGTCCCCGTCCCCTAACCCTAACCCTAGCCCGAACCCTAACCCTAACCCTTACCCAAAGCCTGACCCTCACCCGTCCCCTAATCCTAACCCGTACGCTAACACTAACCCGCGCCCTCACACGCACGCTCCCCCTAAAGCGTTGCCGTACCCTCACCTGGACCCTAAACCGTCCCCGTCCCCTAACCCTAACCCTAGCCCTAACCCTAACCCTAACGCTTACCCGAAGCCTGACCCTCACCCGTCCCCTAATCCTAACCCGTACGCAAACACTAACCCGCGCCCTCACACGCACGCTCCCCCTAAAGCGTTGCCGTACCCTCACCTGGACCCTAAACCGTCCCCGTCCCCTAACCCTAACCCTAGCCCTAACCCTAACCCTAACCCTTCCCCGAAGCCTGACCCTCACCCGTCCCCTAATCCTAACCCGTACGCTAACACTAACCCGCGCCCTCACACGCACGCTCCCCCTAAAGCGTTGCCGTACTCTCACCTGGACCCTAAACCGTCCCCGTCCCCTAACCCTAACCCTAGCCCTAACCCTAACCCTAACCCTTCCCCGAAGCCTGACCCTCACCCGTCCCCTAATCCTAACCCGTACGCTAACACTAACCCACGCCCTCACACGCACGCTCCCCCTAAAGCGTTTCCGTACCCTCACCTGGACCCTAAACCGTCCCCGTCCCCTAACCCTAACCCTAGCCCGAACCCTAACCCTAACCCTTCCCCGAAGCCTGACCCTCACCCGTCCCCTAATCCTAACCCGTACGCTAACACTAACCTGCGCCCTCACACGCACGCTCCCCCTAAAGCGTTGCCGTACCCTCACCTGGACCCTAAACCGTCCCCGTCCCCTAACCCTAACCCTAGCCCGAACCCTAACCCTAACCCTTCCCCGAAGCCTGACCCTCACCCGTCCCCTATTCCTAACCCGTACGCTAACACTAACCCGCGCCCTCACACGCACGCTCCCCCTAAAGCGTTGCCGTACCCTCACCTGGACGCTAAACCGTCCCCGTCCCCTAACCCTAACCCTAGCCCGAACCCTAACCCTAACCCTTCCCCGAAGCCTGACCCTCACCCGTCCCCTAATCCTAACCCGTACGCTAACACTAACCCGCGCCCTCACACGCACGCTCCCCCTAAAGCGTTGCCGTACCCTCACCTGGACCCTAAACCGTCCCCGTCCCCTAACCCTAACCCTAGCCCGAACCCTAACCCTAACCCTTCCCCGAAGCCTGACCCTCACCCGTCCCCTAATCCTAACCCGTACGCTAACACTAACCCGCGCCCTCACACGCACGCTCCCCCTAAAGCGTTGCCGTACCCTCACCTGGACCCTAAACCGTCCCCGTCCCCTAACCCTAACCCTAGCCCGAACCCTAACCCTAACCCTTCCCCGAAGCCTGACCCTCACCCGTCCCCTAATCCTAACCCGTACGCTAACACTAACCCTCGCCCTCACACGCACGCTCCCCCTAAAGCGTTGCCGTACCCTCACCTGGACCCTAAACCGTCCCCGTCCCCTAACCCTAACCCTAGCCCGAACCCTAACCCTAACCCTTACCCAAAGCCTGACCCTCACCCGTCCCCTAATCCTAACCCGTACGCTAACACTAACCCGCGCCCTCACACGCACGCTCCCCCTAAAGCGTTGCCGTACCCTCACCTGGACCCTAAACCGTCCCCGTCCCCTAACCCTAACCCTAGCCCTAACCCTAATCCTAACGCTTACCCGAAGCCTGACCCTCACCCGTCCCCTAATCCTAACCCGTACGCTAACACTAACCCACGCCCTCACACGCACGCTCCCCCTAAAGCTTTGCCGTACCCTCACCTGGACCCTAAACCGTCCCCGTCCCCTAACCCTAACCCTAGCCCGAACCCTAACCCTAACCCTTCCCCGAAGCCTGACCCTCACCCGTCCCCTAATCCTAACCCGTACGCTAACACTAACCCGTGCCCTCACACGCACGCTCCCCCTAAAGCGTTGCCGTACCCTCACCTGGACCCTAAACCGTCCCCGTCCCCTAACCCTAACCCTAGCCCGAACCCTAACCCTAACCCTTCCCCGAAGCCTGACCCTCACCCGTCCCCTAATCCTAACCCGTACGCTAACACTAACCCGCGCCCTCACACCCACGCTCCCCCTAAAGCGTTGCCGTACCCTCACCTGGACCCTAAACCGTCCCCTAACCCTAACCCTAACCCTAGCCCGAACCCTAACCCTAACCCTTCCCCGAAGCCTGACCCTCACCCGTCCCCTAATCCTAACCCGTACGCTAACACTAACCCGCGCCCTCACACGCACGCTCCCCCTAAAGCGTTGCCGTACCCTCACCTGGACCCTAAACTGTCCCCGTCCCCTAACCCTAACCCTAGCCCGAACCCTAACCCTAACCCTTCCCCGAAGCCTGACCCTCACCCGTCCCCTAATCCTAACCCGTACGCTAACACTAACCCGCGCCCTCACACGCACGCTCCCCCTAAAGCGTTGCCGTACCCTCACCTGGACCCTAAACCGTCCCCGCCCCCTAACCCTAACCCTAGCCCGAACCCTAACCCTAACCCTTCCCCGAAGCCTGACCCTCACCCGTCCCCTAATCCTAACCCGTACGCTAACACTAACCCGCGCCCTCACACGCACGCTCCCCCTAAAGCGTTGCCATACCCTCACCTGGACCCTAAACCGTCCCCGTCCCCTAACCCTAACCCTAGCCCGAAACCTAACCCTAACCCTTCCCCGAAGCCTGACCCTCACCCGTCCCCTAATCCTAACCCGTACGCTAACACTAACCCGCGCCCTCACACGCACGCTCCCCCTAAAGCGTTGCCGTACCCTCACCTGGACACTAAACCGTCCCCGCCCCCTAACCCTAACCCTAGCCCGAACCCTAACCCTAACACTTCCCCGATGCCTGACCCTCACCCGTCCCCTAATCCTAACCCGTACGCTAACACTAACCCGCGCCCTCACACGCACGCTCCCCCTAAAGCGTTGCCGTACCCTCACCTGGAGCCTAAACCGTCCCCGTCCCCTAACCCTAACCGTAGCCCGAACCCTAACCCTAACCCTTCCCCGAAGCCTGACCCTCACCCGTCCCCTAATCCTAACCCGTACGCTAACACTAACCCGCGCCCTCACACGCACGCTCCCCCTAAAGCGTTGCCGTACCCTCACCTGGACCCTAAACCGTCCCCGTCCCCTAACCCTAACCCTAGCCCGAACCCTAACCCTAACCCTTCCCCGAAGCCTGACCCTCACCCGTCCCCTAATCCTAACCCGTACGCTAACACTAACCCGCGCCCTCACACGCACGCTCCCCCTAAAGCGTTGCCGTACCCTCACCTGGACCCTAAACCGTCCCCGTCCCCTAACCCTAACCCTAGCCCGAACCCTAACCCTAACCCTTCCCCGAAGCCTGACCCTCACCCGTCCCCTAATCCTAACCCGTACGCTAACACTAACCCGCGCCCTCACACGCACGCTCCCCCTAAAGCGTTGCCGTACCCTCACCTGGACCCTAAACCGTCCCCGCCCCCTAACCCTAACCCTAGCCCGAACCCTAACTCTAACCCTTCCCCGAAGCCTGACCCTCACCCGTCCCCTAATCCTAACCCGTACGCTAACACTAACCCGCGCCCTCACACGCACGCTCCCCCTAAAGCGTTGCCGTACCCTCACCTGGACCCTAAACCGTCCCCGTCCCCTAACCCTAACCCTAGCCCGAACCCTAACCCTAACCCTTCCCCGAAGCCTGACCCTCACCCGTCCCCTAATCCTAACCCGTACGCTAACACTAACCCGCGCCCTCACACGCACGCTCCCCCTAAAGCGTTGCCGTACCCTCACCTGGACCCTAAACCGTCCCCGTCCCCTAACCCTAACCCTAGCCCGAACCCTAACCCTAACCCTTCCCCGAAGCCTGACCCTCACCCGTCCCCTAATCCTAACCCGTACGCTAACACTAACCCGCGCCCTCACACGCACGCTCCCCCTAAAGCGTTGCCGTACCCTCACCTGGACCCTAAACCGTCCCCGTCCCCTAACCCTAACCCTAGCCCGAACCCTAACCCTAACCCTTCCCCGAAGCCTGACCCTCACCCGTCCCCTAATCCTAACCCGTACGCTAACACTAACCCGCGCCCTCACACGCACGCTCCCCCTAAAGCGTTGCCGTACCCTCACCTGGACCCTAAACCGTCCCCGTCCCCTAACCCTAACCCTAGCCCGAACCCTAACCCTAACCCTTCCCCGAAGCCTGACCCTCACAAGTCCCCTAATCCTAACCCGTACGCTAACACTAACCCGCGCCCTCACACGCACGCTCCCCCTAAAGCGTTGCCGTACCCTCACCTGGACCCTAAACCGACCCCGTCCCCTAACCCTAACCCTAGCCCGAACCCTAACCCTAACCCTTCCCCGAAGCCTGACCCTCACCCGTCCCCTAATCCTAACCCGTACGCTAACACTAACCCGCGCCCTCACACGCACGCTCCCCCTAAAGCGTTGCCGTACCCTCACCTGGACCGTAAACCGACCCCGTCCCCTAACCCTAACCCTAGCCCGAACCCTAACCCTAACCCTTCCCCGAAGCCTGACCCTCACCCGTCCCCTAATCCTAACCCGTACGCTAACACTAACCCGCGCCCTCACACGCACGCTCCCCCTAAAGCGTTGCCGTACCCTCACCTGGACCCTAAACCGTCCCCGTCCCCTAACCCTAACCCTAGCCCGAACCCTAACCCTAACCCTTCCCCGAAGCCTGACCCTCACCCGTCCCCTAATCCTAACCCGTACGCTAACACTAACCCGCGCCCTCACACGCACGCTCCCCCTAAAGCGTTGCCGTACCCTCACCTGGACCCTAAACCGTCCCCGTCCCCTAACCCTAACCCTAGCCCTGACCCTAACCCTAACCCTTCCCCGAAGCCTGACCCTCACCCGTCCCCTAATCCTAACCCGTACGCTAACACTAACCCGCGCCCTCACACGCACGCTCCCCCTAAAGCGTTGCCGTACCCTCACCTGGACCCTACACCGTCCCCGTCCCCTAACCCTAACCCTAGCCCGAACCCTAACCCTAACCCTTCCCCGAAGCCTGACCCTCACCCGTCCCCTAATCCTAACCCGTACGCTAACACTAACCCGCGCCCTCACACGCACGCTCCCCCTAAAGCGTTGCCGTACCCTCACCTGGACCCTAAACCGTCCCCGCCCCCTAACCCTAACCCTAGCCCGAACCCTAACCCTAACCCTTCCCCGAAGCCTGACCCTCACCCGTCCCCTAATCCTAACCCGTACGCTAACACTAACCCGCGCCCTCACACGCACGCTCCCCCTAAAGCGTTGCCGTACCCTCACCTGGACCCTAAACCGTCCCCGTCCCCTAACCCTAACCCTAGCCCGAACCCTAACCCTAACCCTTCCCCGAAGCCTGACCCTCACCCGTCCCCTAATCCTAACCCGTACGCTAACACTAACCCGCGCCCTCACACGCACGCTCCCCCTAAAGCGTTGCCGTACCCTCACCTGGACCCTAAACCGTCCCCGTCCCCTAACCCTAACCCTAGCCCGAACCCTAACCCTAACCCTTCCCCGAAGCCTGACCCTCACCCGTCCCCTAATCCTAACCCGTACGCTAACACTAACCCGCGCCCTCACACGCACGCTCCCCCTAAAGCGTTGCCGTACCCTCACCTGGACCCTAAACCGACCCCGTCCCCTAACCCTAACCCTAGCCCGAACCCTAACCCTAACCCTTCCCCGAAGCCTGACCCTCACCCGTCCCCTAATCCTAACCCGTACGCTAACACTAACCCGCGCCCTCACACGCACGCTCCCCCTAAAGCGTTGCCGTACCCTCACCTGGACCCTAAACCGTCCCCGTCCCCTAACCCTAACCCTAGCCCGAACCCTAACCCTAACCCTTCCCCGAAGCCTGACCCTCACCCGTCCCCTAATCCTAACCCGTACGCTAACACTAACCCGCGCCCTCACACGCACGCTCCCCCTAAAGCGTTGCCGTACCCTCACCTGGACCCTAAACCGTCCCCGTCCCCTAACCCTAACCCTAGCCCTGACCCTAACCCTAACCCTTCCCCGAAGCCTGACCCTCACCCGTCCCCTATCCTAACCCGTACGCTAACACTAACCCGCGCCCTCACACGCACGCTCCCCCTAAAGCGTTGCCGTACCCTCACCTGGACCCTACACCGTCCCCGTCCCCTAACCCTAACCCTAGCCCGAACCCTAACCCTAACCCTTCCCCGAAGCCTGACCCTCACCCGTCCCCTAATCCTAACCCGTACGCTAACACTAACCCGCGCCCTCACACGCACGCTCCCCCTAAAGCGTTGCCGTACCCTCACCTGGACCCTAAACCGTCCCCGCCCCCTAACCCTAACCCTAGCCCAAAACCTAACCCTAACCCTTCCCCGAAGCCTGACCCTCACCCGTCCCCTAATCCTAACCCGTACGCTAACACTAACCCGCGCCCTCACACGCACGCTCCCCCTAAAGCGTTGCCGTACCCTCACCTGGACCCTAAACCGTCCCCGTCCCCTAACCCTAACCCTAGCCCGAACCCTAACCCTAACCCTTCCCCGAAGCCTGACCCTCACCCGTCCCCTAATCCTAACACGTACGCTAACACTAACCCGCGCCCTCACACGCACGCTCCCCCTAAAGCGTTGCCGTACCCTCACCTGGACCCTAAACCGTCCCCGTCCCCTAACCCTAACCCTAGCCCGAACCCTAACCCTAACCCTTCCCCGAAGCCTGACCCTCACCCGTCCCCTAATCCTAACCCGTACGCTAACACTAACCCGCGCCCTCACACGCACGCTCCCCCTAAAGCGTTGCCGTACCCTCACCTGCACCCTACACCGTCCCCGTCCCCTAACCCTAACCCTAGCCCGAACCCTAACCCTAACCCTTCCCCGAAGCCTGACCCTCACCCGTCCCCTAATCCTAACCCGTACGCTAACACTAACCCGCGCCCTCACACGCACGCTCCCCCTAAAGCGTTGCCGTACCCTCACCTGGACCCTAAACCGTCCCCGCCCCCTAACCCTAACCCTAGCCCGAACCCTAACCCTAACCCTTCCCCGAAGCCTGACCCTCACCCGTCCCCTAATCCTAACCCGTACGCTAACACTAACCCGCGCCCTCACACGCACGCTCCCCCTAAAGCGTTGCCGTACCCTCACCTGGACCCTAAACCGTCCCCGTCCCCTAACCCTAACCCTAGCCCGAACCCTAACCCTAACCCTTCCCCGAAGCCTGACCCTCACCCGTCCCCTAATCCTAACCCGTACGCTAACACTAACCCGCGCCCTCACACGCACGCTCCCCCTAAAGCGTTGCCGTACCCTCACCTGGACCCTAAACCGTCCCCGTCCCCTAACCCTAACCCTAGCCCGAACCCTAACCCTAACCCTTCCCCGAAGCCTGACCCTCACCCGTCCCCTAATCCTAACCCGTACGCTAACACTAACCCGCGCCCTCACACGCACGCTCCCCCTAAAGCGTTGCCGTACCCTCACCTGGACCCTAAACCGTCCCCGTCCCCTAACCCTAACCCTAGCCCGAACCCTAAGCCTAACCCTTCCCCGAAGCCTGACCCTCACCCGTCCACTAATCCTAACCCGTACGCTAACACTAACCCGCGCCCTCACACGCACGCTCCCCCTAAAGCGTTGCCGTACCCTCACCTGGACCCTAAACCGTCCCCATCCCCTAACCCTAACCCTAGCCCGAACCCTAACCCTAACCCTTCCCCGAAGCCTGACCCTCAACCGTCCCCTAATCCTAACCCGTACGCTAACACTAACCCGCGCCCTCACACGCACGCTCCCCCTAAATCGTTGCCGTACCCTCACCTGGACCCTAAACCGTCCCCGCCCCCTAACCCTAACCCTAGCCTGAACCCTAACCCTAACCCTTCCCCGAAGCCTGACCCTCACCCGTCCCCTAATCCTAACCCGTACGCTAACACTAACCCGCGCCCTCACACGCACGCTCCCCCTAAAGCGTTGCCGTACCCTCACCTGGACCCTAAACCGTCCCCGTCCCCTAACCCTAACCCTAGCCCGAACCCTGACCCTAACCCTTCCCCGAAGCCTGACCCTCACCCGTCCCCTAATCCTAACCCGTACGCTAACACTAACCCGCGCCCTCACACGCACGCTCCCCCTAAAGCGTTGCCGTACCCTCACCTGGACCCTAAACCGTCCCCGTCCCCTAACCCTAACCCTAGCCCGAACCCTAACCCTAACCCTTCCCCGAAGCCTGACCCTCACCCGTCCCCTAATCCTAACCCGTACGCTAACACTAACCCGCGCCCTCACACGCACGCTCCCCTAAAGCGTTGCCGTACCCTCACCTGGACCCTAAACCGTCCCCGTCCCCTAACCCTAACCCTAGCCCGAACCCTAACCCTAACACTTCCCCGAAGCCTGACCCTCACCCGTCCCCTAATCCTAACCCGTACGCTAACACTAACCCGCGCCCTCACACGCACGCTCCCCCTAAAGCGTTGCCGTACCCTCACCTGGACCCTAAACCGTCCCCGTCCCCTAACCCTAACCCTAGCCCTGACCCTAACCCTAACCCTTCCCCGAAGCCTGACCCTCACCCGTCCCCTAATCCTAACCCGTACGCTAACACTAACCCGCGCCCTCACACGCACGCTCCCCCTAAAGCGTTGCCGTACCCTCACCTGGACCCTACACCGTCCCCGTCCCCTAACCCTAACCCTAGCCCGAACCCTAACCCTAACCCTTCCCCGAAGCCTGACCCTCACCCGTCCCCTAATCCTAACCCGTACGCTAACACTAACCCGCGCCCTCACACGCACGCTCCCCCTAAAGCGTTGCCGTACCCTCACCTGGACCCTAAACCGTCCCCGCCCCCTAACCCTAACCCTAGCCCAAAACCTAACCCTAACCCTTCCCCGAAGCCTGACCCTCACCCGTCCCCTAATCCTAACCCGTACGCTAACACTAACCCGCGCCCTCACACGCACGCTCCCCCTAAAGCGTTGCCGTACCCTCACCTGGACCCTAAACCGTCCCCGTCCCCTAACCCTAACCCTAGCCCGAACCCTAACCCTAACCCTTCCCCGAAGCCTGACCCTCACCCGTCCCCTAATCCTAACCCGTACGCTAACACTAACCCGCGCCCTCACACGCACGCTCCCCCTAAAGCGTTGCCGTACCCTCACCTGGACCCTAAACCGTCCCCGTCCCCTAACCCTAACCCTAGCCCGAACCCTAACCCTAACCCTTCCCCGAAGCCTGACCCTCACCCGTCCCCTAATCCTAACCCGTACGCTAACACTAACCCGCGCCCTCACACGCACGCTCCCCCTAAAGCGTTGCCGTACCCTCACCTGCACCCTACACCGTCCCCGTCCCCTAACCCTAACCCTAGCCCGAACCCTAACCCTAACACTTCCCCGAAGCCTGACCCTCACCCGTCCCCTAATCCTAACCCGTACGCTAACACTAACCCGCGCCCTCACACGCACGCTCCCCCTAAAGCGTTGCCGTACCCTCACCTGGACCCTAAACCGTCCCCGTCCCCTAACCCTAACCCTAGCCCGAACCCTAACCCTAACCCTTCCCCGAAGCCTGACCCTCACCCGTCCCCTAATCCTAACCCGTACGCTAACACTAACCCGCGCCCTCACACGCACGCTCCCCCTAAAGCGTTGCCGTACCCTCACCTGGACCCTAAACCGTCCCCGTCCCCTAACCCTAACCCTAGCCCGAACCCTAACCCTAACCCTTCCCCGAAGCCTGACCCTCACCCGTCCCCTAATCCTAACCCGTACGCTAACACTAACCCGCGCCCTCACACGCACGCTCCCCCTAAAGCGTTGCCGTACCCTCACCTGGACCCTAAACCGTCCCCGTCCCCTAACCCTAACCCTAGCCCGAACCCTAACCCTAACCCTTCCCCGAAGCCTGACCCTCACCCGTCCCCTAATCCTAACCCGTACGCTAACACTAACCCGCGCCCTCACACGCACGCTCCCCCTAAAGCGTTGCCGTACCCTCACCTGGACCCTACACCGTCCCCGTCCCCTAACCCTAACCCTAGCCCGAACCCTAACCCTAACCCTTCCCCGAAGCCTGACCCTCACCCGTCCCCTAATCCTAACCCGTACGCTAACACTAACCCGCGCCCTCACACGCACGCTCCCCCTAAAGCGTTGCCGTACCCTCACCTGGACCCTAAACCGTCCCCGCCCCCTAACCCTAACCCTAGCCCGAACCCTAACCCTAACCCTTCCCCGAAGCCTGACCCTCACCCGTCCCCTAATCCTAACCCGTACGCTAACACTAACCCGCGCCCTCACACGCACGCTGCCCCTAAAGCGTTGCCGTATCCTCACCTGAACCCTAAACCGTCCCCGTCCCCTAACCCTAACCCTAGCCCGAACCCTAACCCTAACCCTTCCCCGAAGCCTGACCCTCACCCGTCCCCTAATCCTAAACCGTACGCTAACACTAACCCGCGCCCTCACACGCACGCTCCCCCTAAAGCGTTGCCGTACCCTCACCTGGACCCTAAACCGTCCCCGTCCCCTAACCCTAACCCTAGCCCGAACCCTAACCCTAACCCTTCCCCGAAGCCTGACCCTCACCCGTCCCCTAATCCTAACCCGTACGCTAACACTAACCCGCGCCCTCACACGCACGCTCCCCCTAAAGCGTTGCCGTACCCTCACCTGGACCCTACACCGTCCCCGTCCCCTAACCCTAACCCTAGCCCGAACCCTAACCCTAACCCTTCCCCGAAGCCTGACCCTCACCCGTCCCCTAATCCTAACCCGTACGCTAACACTAACCCGCGCCCTCACACGCACGCTCCCCCTAAAGCGTTGCTGTACCCTCACCTGGACCCTAAACCGTCCCCGTCCCCTAACCCTAACCCTAGCCCGAACCCTAACCCTAACCCTTCCCCGATGCCTGACCCTCACCCGTCCCCTAATCCTAACCCGTACGCTAACACTAACCCGCGCCCTCACACGCACGCTCCCCCTAAAGCGTTGCCGTACCCTCACCTGGACCCTAAACCGTCCCCGTCCCCTAACCCTAACCCTAGCCCGAACCCTAACCCTAACCCTTCCCCGAAGCCTGACCCTCACCCGTCCCCTAATCCTAACCCGTACGCTAACACTAACCCGCGCCCTCACACACACGCTCCCCCTAAAGCGTTGCCGTACCCTCACCTGGACCCTAAACCGTCCCCGTCCCCTAACCCTAACCCTAGCCCGAACCCTAACCCTAACCCTTCCCCGAAGCCTGACCCTCACCCGTCCCCTAATCCTAACCCGTACGCTAACACTAACCCGCGCCCTCACACGCACGCTCCCCCTAAAGCGTTGCCGTACCCTCACCTGGACCCTACACCGTCCCCGTCCCCTAACCCTAACCCTAGCCCGAACCCTAACCCTAACCCTTCCCCGAAGCCTGACCCTCACCCGTCCCCTAATCCTAACCCGTACGCTAACACTAACCCGCGCCCTCACACGCACGCTCCCCCTAAAGCGTTGCCGTACCCTCACCTGGACCCTAAACCGTCCCTGCCCCCTAACCCTAACCCTAGCCCGAACCCTAACCCTAACCCTTCCCCGAAGCCTGACCCTCACCCGTCCCCGAATCCTAACCCGTACGCTAACACTAACCCGCGCCCTCACACGCACGCTACCCCTAAAGCGTTGCCGTACCCTCACCTGGACCCTAAACCGTCCCCGTCCCCTAACCCTAACCCTAGCCCGAACCCTAACCCTAACCCTTCCCCGAAGCCTGACCCTCACCCGTCCCCTAATCCTAACCCGTACGCTAACACTAACCCGCGCCCTCACACGCACGCTCCCCCTAAAGCGTTGCCGTACCCTCACCTGGACCCTAAACCGTCCCCGTCCCGTAACCCTAACCCTAGCCCGAACCCTAACCCTAACCCTTCCCCGAAGCCTGACCCTCACCCGTCCCCTAATCCTAACCCGTACGCTAACACTAACCCGCGCCCTCACACGCACGCTCCCCCTAAAGCGTTGCCGTACCCTCACCTGGACCCTACACCGTCCCCGTCCCCTAACCCTAACCCTAGCCCGAACCCTAACCCTAACCCTTCCCCGAAGCCTGACCCTCACCCATCCCCTAATCCTAACCCGTACACTAACACTAACCCGCGCCCTCACACGCACGCTCCCCCTAAAGCGTTGCCGTACCCTCACCTGGACCCTAAACCGTCCCCGCCCCCTAACCCTAACCCTAGCCCTATCCCTAACCCTAACCCTTCCCCGAAGCCTGACCCTCACCCGTCCCCTAATCCTAACCCGGACGCTAACACTAACCCGCGCCCTCACACGCACGCTCCCCCTAAAGCGTTGCCGTACCCTCACCTGGACCCTAAACCGTCCCCGCCCCCTATCCCTAACCCTAGCCCGAACCCTAACCCTAACCCTTCCCCGAAGCCTGACCCTCACCCGTCCCCTAATCCTAACCCGTACGCTAACACTAACCCGCGCCCTCACACGCACGCTCCCCCTAAAGCGTTGCCGTACCCTCACCTGGACCCTAAACCGTCCCCGTCCCCTAACCCTAACCCTAGCCCGAACCCTAACCCTAACCCTTCCCCGAAGCCTGACCCTCACCCGTCCCCTAATCCTAACCCGTACGCTAACACTAACCCGCGCCCTCACACGCACGCTCCCCCTAAAGCGTTGCCGTACCCTCACCTGGACCCTAAACCGTCCCCGTCCCCTAACCCTAACCCTAGCCCGAACCCTAACCCTAACCCTTCCCCGAAGCCTGACCCTCACCCGTCCCCTAATCCTAACCCGTACGCTAACACTAACCCGTGCCCTCACACGCACGCTCCCCCTAAAGCGTTGCCGTACCCTCACCTGGACCCTAAACCGTCCCCGTCCCCTAACCCTAACCCTAGCCCGAACCCTAACCCTAACCCTTCCCCGAAGCCTGACCCTCACCCGTCCCCTAATCCTAACACTACGCTAACACTAACCCGCGCCCTCACACGCACGCTCCCCTTAAAGCGTTGCCGTACCCTCACCTGGACCCTACACCGTCCCCGTCCCCTAACCCTAACCCTAGCCCGAACCCTAACCCTAACCCTTCCCCGAAGCCTGACCCTCACCCGTCCCCTAATCCTAACCCGTACGCTAACACTAACCCGCGCCCTCACACGCACGCTCCCCCTAAAGCGTTGCCGTACCCTCACCTGGACCCTAAACCGTCCCCGCCCCCTAACCCTAACCCTAGCCCGAACCCTAACCCTAACCCTTCCCCGAAGCCTGACCCTCACCCGTCCCCTAATCCTAACCCGTACGCTAACACTAACCCACGCCCTCACACGCACGCTCCCCCTAAAGCGTTGCCGTACCCTCACCTGGACCCTAAACCGTCCGCCCCCTATCCCTAACCCTAGCCCGAACCCTAACCCTAACCCTTCCCCGAAGCCTGACCCTCACCCGTCCCCTAATCCTAACCCGTATGCTAACACTAACCCGCGCCCTTACACGCACGCTCCCCCTAAAGCGTTGCCGTACCCTCACCTGGACCCTAAACCGTCCCCGTCCCCTAACCCTAACCCTAGCCCGAACCCTAACCCTAACCCTTCCCCGAAGCCTGACCCTCACCCGTCCCCTAATCCTAACCCGTACGCTAACACTAACCCGCGCCCTCACACGCACGCTCCCCCTAAAGCGTTGCCGTACCCTCACCTGGACCCTACACCGTCCCCGTCCCCTAACCCTAACCCTAGCCCGAACCCTAACCCTAACCCTTCCCCGAAGCCTGACCCTCACCCGTCCCCTAATCCTAACCCGTACGCTAACACTAACCCGCGCCCTCACACGCACGCTCCCCCTAAAGCGTTGCCGTACCCTCACCTGGACCCTACACCGTCCCCGTCCCCTAACCCTAACCCTAGCCCGAACCCTAACCCTAACCCTTCCCCGAAGCCTGACCCTCACCCGTCCCCTAATCCTAACCCGTACGCTAACACTAACCCGCGCCCTCACACGCACGCTCCCCCTAAAGCGTTGCCGTACCCTCACCTGGACCCTAAACCGTCCCGCCACCTAACCCTAACCCTAGCCCGAACCCTAACCCTAACCCTTCCCCGAAGCCTGACCCTCACCCGTCCCCTAATCCTAACCCGTACGCTAACACTAACCCGCGCCCTCACACGCACGCTCCACCTAAAGCGTTGCCGTACCCTCACCTGGACCCTAAACCGTCCCCGCCCCCTAACCCTAACCCTAGCCCGAACCCTAACCCTAACCCTTCCCCGAAGCCTGACCCTCACCCGTCCCCTAATCCTAACCCGTACGCTAACACTAACCTGCGCCGTCACACGCACGCTCCCCCTAAAGCGTTGCCGTACCCTCACCTGGACCCTAAACCGTCCCTGTCCCCTAACCCTAACCCTAGCCCAAACCCTAACCCTAACCCTTCCCCGAAGCCTGACCCTCACCCGTCCCCTAATCCTAACCCGTACGCTAACACTAACCCGCGCCCTCACACGCACGCTCCCCCTAAAGCGTTGCCGTACCCTCACCTGGACCCTAAACCGTCCCCGTCCCCTAACCCTAACCCTAGCCCGAACCCTAACCCTAACCCTTCCCCGAAGCCTGACCCTCACCCGTCCCCTAATCCTAACCCGTACGCTAACACTAACCCGCGCCCTCACACGCACGCTCCCCCTAAAGCGTTGCCGTACCCTCACCTGGACCCTACACCGTCCCCGTCCCCTAACCCTAACCCTAGCCTGAACCCTAACCCTAACCCTTCCCCGAAGCCTGACCCTCACCCGTCCCCTAATCCTAACCCGTACGCTAACACTAACCCGCGCCCTCACACGCACGCTCCCCCTAAAGCGTTGCCGTACCCTCACCTGGACCCTAAACCGTTCCCGCCCCCTAACCCTAACCCTAGCCCGAACCCTAACCCTAACCCTTCCCCGAAGCCTGACCCTCACCCGTCCCCTAATCCTAACCCGTACGCTAACACTAACCCACGCCCTCACACGCACGCTCCCCCTAAAGCGTTGCCGTACCCTCACCTGGACCCTAAACCATCCCCGTCCCCTAACCCTAACCCTAGCCCGAACCCTAACCCTAACCCTTCCCCGAATCCTGACCCTCACCCGTCCCCTAATCCTAACCCGTACGCTAACACTAACCCGCGCCCTCACACGCACGCTCCCCCTAAAGCGTTGCCGTACCCTCACCTGGACCCTAAACCGTCCCCGTCCCCTAACCCTAACCCTAGCCCGAACCCTAACCCTAACCCTTTCCCGAAGCCTGACCCTCACCCGTCCCCTAATCCTAACCCGTACGCTAACACTAACCCGCGCCCTCACACGCACGCTCCCCCTAAAGCGTTGCCGTACCCTCACCTGGACCCTAAACCGTCCCCGTCCCCTAACCCTAACCCTAGCCCGAACCCTAACCCTAACCCTTCCCCGAAGCCTGACCCTCACCCGTCCCCTAATCCTAACCCGTACGCTAACACTAACCCGCGCCCTCACACGCACGCTCCCCCTAAAGCGTTGCCGTACCCTCACCTGGACCCTAAACCGTCCCCGTCCCCTAACCCTAACCCTAGCCCGAACCCTAACCCTAACCCTTCCCCGAAGCCTGACCCTCACCCGTCCCCTAATCCTAACCCGTACGCTAACACTAACCCGCGCCCTCACACGCACGCTCCCCCTAAAGCGTTGCCGTACCCTCACCTGGACCCTACACCGTCCCCGTCCCCTAACCCTAACCCTAGCCCGAACCCTAACCCTAACCCTTCCCCGAAGCCTGACCCTCACCCGTCCCCTAATCCTAACCCGTACGCTAACGACTAACCCGCGCCCTCACACGCACGCTCCCCCTAAAGCGTTGCCGTACCCTCACCTGGACCCTAAACCGTCCCCGCCCCCTATCCCTAACCCTAGCCCGAACCCTAACCCTAACCCTTCCCCGAAGCCTGACCCTCACCCGTCCCCTAATCCTAACCCGTACGCTAACACTAACCCGCGCCCTCACACGCACGCTCCCCCTAAAGCGTTGCCGTACCCTCACCTGGACCCTAAACCGTCCCCGCCCCCTAACCCTAACCCTAGCCCGAACCCTAACCCTAACCCTTCCCGAAGCCTGACCCTCACCCGTCCCCTAATCCTAACCCGTACGCTAACACTAACCCGCGCCCTCACACGCACGCTCCCCCTAAAGCGTTGCCGTACCCTCACCTGGACCCTAAACCGTCCCCGCCCCCTAACCCTAACCCTAGCCCGAACCCTAACCCTAACCCTTCCCCGAAGCCTGACCCTCACCCGTCCCCTAATCCTAACCCGTACGCTAACACTAACCCGCGCCCTCACACGCACGCTCCCCCTAAAGCGTTGCCGTACCCTCACCTGGACCCTAAACCGTCCCCGTCCCCTAACCCTAACCCTAGCCCGAACCCTAACCCTAACCCTTCCCCGAAGCCTGACCCTCACCCGTCCCCTAATCCTAACCCGTACGCTAACACTAACCCGCGCCCTCACACGCACGCTCCCCCTAAAGCGTTGCCGTACCCTCACCTGGACCCTACACCGTCCCCGTCCCCTAACCCTAACCCTAGCCTGAACCCTAACCCTAACCCCTTCCCCGAAGCCTGACCCTCACCCGTCCCCTAATCCTAACCCGTACGCTAACACTAACCCGCGCCCTCACACGCACGCTCCCCCTAAAGCGTTGCCGTACCCTCACCTGGACCCTAAACCGTTCCCGCCCCCTAACCCTAACCCTAGCCCGAACCCTAACCCTAACCCTTCCCCGAAGCCTGACCCTCACCCGTCCCCTAATCCTAACCCGTACGCTAACACTAACCCACGCCCTCACACGCACGCTCCCCCTAAAGCGTTGCCGTACCCTCACCTGGACCCTAAACCATCCCCGTCCCCTAACCCTAACCCTAGCCCGAACCCTAACCCTAACCCTTCCCCGAATCCTGACCCTCACCCGTCCCCTAATCCTAACCCGTACGCTAACACTAACCCGCGCCCTCACACGCACGCTCCCCCTAAAGCGTTGCCGTACCCTCACCTGGACCCTAAACCGTCCCCGTCCCCTAACCCTAACCCTAGCCCGAACCCTAACCCTAACCCTTTCCCGAAGCCTGACCCTCACCCGTCCCCTAATCCTAACCCGTACGCTAACACTAACCCGCGCCCTCACACGCACGCTCCCCCTAAAGCGTTGCCGTACCCTCACCTGGACCCTAAACCGTCCCCGTCCCCTAACCCTAACCCTAGCCCGAACCCTAACCCTAACCCTTCCCCGAAGCCTGACCCTCACCCGTCCCCTAATCCTAACCCGTACGCTAACACTAACCCGCGCCCTCACACGCACGCTCCCCCTAAAGCGTTGCCGTACCCTCACCTGGACCCTAAACCGTCCCCGTCCCCTAACCCTAACCCTAGCCCGAACCCTAACCCTAACCCTTCCCCGAAGCCTGACCCTCACCCGTCCCCTAATCCTAACCCGTACGCTAACACTAACCCGCGCCCTCACACGCACGCTCCCCCTAAAGCGTTGCCGTACCCTCACCTGGACCCTACACCGTCCCCGTCCCCTAACCCTAACCCTAGCCCGAACCCTAACCCTAACCCTTCCCCGAAGCCTGACCCTCACCCGTCCCCTAATCCTAACCCGTACGCTAACACTAACCCGCGCCCTCACACGCACGCTCCCCCTAAAGCGTTGCCGTACCCTCACCTGGACCCTAAACCGTCCCCGCCCCCTAACCCTAACCCTAGCCCGAACCCTAACCCTAACCCTTCCCCGAAGCCTGACCCTCACCCGTCCCCTAATCCTAACCCGTACGCTAACACTAACCCACGCCCTCACACGCACGCTCCCCCTAAAGCGTTGCCGTACCCTCACCTGGACCCTAAACCGTCCCCGCCCCCTATCCCTAACCCTAGCCCGAACCCTAACCCTAACCCTTCCCCGAAGCCTGACCCTCACCCGTCCCCTAATCCTAACCCGTACGCTAACACTAACCCGCGCCCTCACACGCACGCTCCCCCTAAAGCGTTGCCGTACCCTCACCTGGACCCTAAACCGTTCCCCGCCCCCTAACCCTAACCCTAGCCCGAACCCTAACCCTAACCCTTCCCCGAAGCCTGACCCTCACCCGTCCCCTAATCCTAACCCGTACGCTAACACTAACCCGCGCCCTCACACGCACGCTCCCCCTAAAGCGTTGCCGTACCCTCACCTGGACCCTAAACCGTCCCCGCCCCCTAACCCTAACCCTAGCCCGAACCCTAACCCTAACCCTTCCCCGAAGCCTGACCCTCACCCGTCCCCTAATCCTAACCCGTACGCTAACACTAACCCGCGCCCTCACACGCACGCTCCCCCTAAAGCGTTGCCGTACCCTCACCTGGACCCTAAACCGTCCCCGTCCCCTAACCCTAACCCTAGCCCGAACCCTAACCCTAACCCTTCCCCGAAGCCTGACCCTCACCCGTCCCCTAATCCTAACCCGTTACGCTAACACTAACCCGCGCCCTCACACGCACGCTCCCCCTAAAGCGTTGCCGTACACTCAACTGGACCCTACACCGTCCCCGTCCCCTAACCCTAACCCTAGCCCGAACCCTAACCCTAACCCTTCCCCGAAGCCTGACCCTCACCCGTCCCCTAATCCTAACCCGTACGCTAACACTAACCCGCGCCCTCACACGCACGCTCCCCCTAAAGCGTTGCCGTACCCTCACCTGGACCCTAAACCGTCCCCGCCCCCTAACCCTAACCCTAGCCCGAACCCTAACCCTAACCCTTCCCCGAAGCCTGACCCTCACCCGTCCCCTAATCCTAACCCGTACGCTAACACTAACCCGCGCCCTCACACGCACGCTCCCCTAAAGCGTTGCCGTACCCTCACCTGGACCCTAAACCGTCCCCGTCCCCTAACCCTAACCCTAGCCCGAACCCTAACCCTAACCCTTCCCCGAAGCCTGACCCTCACCCGTCCCCTAATCCTAACCCGTACGCTAACACTAACCCGCGCCCTCACACGCACGCTCCCCCTAAAGCGTTGCCGTACCCTCACCTGGACCCTAAACCGTCCCCGTCCCCTAACCCTAACCCTAGCCCGAACCCTAACCCTAACCCTTCCCCGAAGCCTGACCCTCACCCGTCCCCTAATCCTAACCCGTACGCTAACACTAACCCGCGCCCTCACACGCACGCTCCCCTAAAGCGTTGCCGTACCCTCACCTGGACCCTAAACCGTCCCCGCCCCCTAACCCTAACCCTAGCCCGAACCCTAACCCTAACCCTTCCCCGAAGCCTGACCCTCACCCGTCCCCTAATCCTAACCCGTACGCTAACACTAACCCGCGCCCTCACACGCACGCTCCCCCTAAAGCGTTGCCGTACCCTCACCTGGACCCTAAACCGTCCCCGTCCCCTAACCCTAACCCTAGCCCGAACCCTAACCCTAACCCTTCCCCGAAGCCTGACCCTCACCCGTCCCCTAATCCTAACCCGTACGCTAACACTAACCCGCGCCCTCACACGCACGCTCCCCCTAAATCGTTGCCGTACCCTCACCTGGACCCTAAACCGTCCCCGTCCCCTAACCCTAACCCTAGCCCGAACCCTAACCCTAACCCTTCCCCGAAGCCTGACCCTCACCCGTCCCCTAATCCTAACCCGTACGCTAACACTAACCCGCGCCCTCACACGCACGCTCCCCCTAAAGCGTTGCCGTACCCTCACCTGGACCCTAAACCGTCCCCGTCCCCTAACCCTAACCCTAGCCCGAACCCTAACCCTAACCCTTCCCCGAAGCCTGACCCTCACCCGTCCCCTAATCCTAACCCGTACGCTAACACTAACCCGCGCCCTCACACGCACGCTCCCCCTAAAGCGTTGCCGTACCCTCACCTGGACCCTAAACCGTCCCCCGTCCCCTAACCCTAACCCTAGCCTGAACCCTAACCCTAACCCTTCCCCGAAGCCTGACCCTCACCCGTCCCCTAATCCTAACCCGTACGCTAACACTAACCCGCGCCCTCACACGCACGCTCCCCCTAAAGCGTTGCCGTACCCTCACCTGGACCCTAAACCGTCCCCGTCCCCTAACCCTAACCCTAGCCCGAACCCTAACCCTAACCCTTCCCCGAAGCCTGACCCTCACCCGTCCCCTAATCCTAACCCGTACGCTAACACTAACCCGCGCCCTCACACGCACGCTCCCCCTAAAGCGTTGCCGTACCCTCACCTGGGCCCTAAACCGTCCCCGTCCCCTAACCCTAACCCTAGCCCGAACCCTAACCCTAACCCTTCCCCGAAGCCTGACCCTCACCCGTCCCCTAATCCTAACCCGTACGCTAACACTAACCCGCGCCCTCACACGCACGCTCCCCCTAAAGCGTTGCCGTACCCTCACCTGGACCCTAAACCGTCCCCGTCCCCTAACCCTAACCCTAGCCCGAACCCTAACCCTAACCCTTCCCCGAAGCCTGACCCTCACCCGTCCCCTAATCCTAACCCGTACGCTAACACTAACCCGCGCCCTCACACGCACGCTCCCCCTAAAGCGTTGCCGTACCCTCACCTGGACCCTAAACCGTCCCCGTCCCCTAACCCTAACCCTAGCCCGAACCCTAACCCTAACCCTTCCCTGAAGCCTGACCCTCACCCGTCCCCTAATCCTAACCCGTACGCTAACACTAACCCCGCGCCCTCACACGCACGCTCCCCCTAAAGCGTTGCCGTACCCTCACCTGGACCCTAAACCGTCCCCGTCCCCTAACCCTAACCCTAGCCCGAACCCTAACCCTAACTCTTCCCCGAAGCCTGACCCTCACCCGTCCCCTAATCCTCACCCGTACGCTAACACTAACCCGCGCCCTCACACGCACGCTCCCCCTAAAGCGTTGCCGTACCCTCACCTGGACCCTACCCTAACCCGTCCCGTCCCCTAACCCTAACCCTAGCCCGAACCCTAACCCTAACCCTTCCCCGAAGCCTGACCCTCACCCGTCCCCTAATCCTAACCCGTACGCTAACACTAACCCGCGCCCTCACACGCACGCTCCCCCTAAAGCGTTGCCGTACCCTCACCTGGACCCTAAACCGTCCCCGTCCCCTAACCCTAACCCTAGCCCGAACCCTAACCCTAACCCTTCCCCGAAGCCTGACCCTCACCCGTCCCCTAATCCTAACCCGTACGCTAACACTAACCCGCGCCCTCACACGCACGCTCCCCCTAAAGCGTTGCCGTACCCTCACCTGGACCCTAAACCGTCCCCGTCCCCTAACCCTAACCCTAGCCCGAACCCTAACCCTAACCCTTCCCCGAAGCCTGACCCTCACCCGTCCCCTAATCCTAACCCGTACGCTAACCACTAACCCGCGCCCTCACACGCACGCTCCCCCTAAAGCGTTGCCGTACCCTCACCTGGACCCTAAACCGTCCCCGTCCCCTAACCCTAACCCTAGCCCGAACCCTTAACCCTAACCCTTCCCCGAAGCCTGACCCTCACCCGTCCCCTAATCCTAACCCGTACGCTAACACTAACCCGCGCCCTCACACGCACGCTCCCCCTAAAGCGTTGCCGTACCCTCACCTGGACCCTAAACCGTCCCCGTCCCCCTAACCCTAACCCTAGCCCGAACCCTAACCCTAACCCTTCCCCGAAGCCTGACCCTCACCCGTCCCCTAATCCTAACCCTGTACGCTAACACTAACCCGCGCCCTCACACGCACGCTCCCCCTAAAGCGTTGCCGTACCCTCACCTGGACCCTAAACCGTCCCCGTCCCCTAACCCTAACCCTAGCCCGAACCCTAACCCTAACCCTTCCCCGAAGCCTGACCCTCACCCGTCCCCTAATCCTAACCCGTACGCTAACACTAACCCGCGCCCTCACACGCACGCTACCCCTAAAGCGTTGCCGTACCCTCACCTGGACCCTAAACCGTCCCCGTCCCCTAACCCTAACCCTAGCCCGAACCCTAACCCCTAACCCTTCCCCGAAGCCTGACCCTCACCCGTCCCCTAATCCTAACCCGTACGCTAACACTAACCCGCGCCTCACACGCACGCTCCCCTAAAGCGTTGCCGTACCCTCACCTGGACCCGAAACCGTCCCCGTCCCCTAACCCTAACCCTAGCCCGAACCCTAACCCTAACTCTTCCCCGAAGCCTGACCCTCACCCGTCCCCTAATTCTAACCCGTACGCTAACACTAACCTGCGCCCTCACACGTACGCTCCCCCTAAAGCGTTGCCGTACCCTCACCTGGACCCTAAACCGTCCCCGTCCCCTAACCCTAACCCTAGCCCGAACCCTAACCCTAACCCTTCCCCGAAGCCTGACCCTCACCCGTCCCCTAATCCTAACCCGTATGCTAACACTAACCCGCGCCCTCACACGCACGCTCCCCCTAAAGCGTTGCCGTACCCTCACCTGGACCCTAAACCGTCCCCGTCCCCCTAACCCTAACCCTAGCCCGAACCCTAACCCTAACCCTTCCCCGAAGCCTGACCCTCACCCGTCCCCTAATCCTAACCCGTACGCTAACACTAACCCGCGCCCTCACACGCACGCTCCCCCTAAAGCGTTGCCGTACCCTCACCTGGACCCTAAACCGTCCCCGTCCCCTAACCCTAACCCTAGCCCGAACCCTAACCCTAACCCTTCCCCGAAGCCTGACCCTCACCCGTCCCCTAATCCTCACCCGTACGCTAACACTAACCCGCGCCCTCACACGCACGCTCCCCCTAAAGCGTTGCCGTACCCTCACCTGGACCCTAAACCGTCCCGTCCCCTAACCCTAACCCTAGCCCGAACCCTAACCCTAACCCTTCCCCGAAGCCTGACCCTCACCCGTCCCCTAATCCTAACCCGTACGCTAACACTAACCCGCGCCCTCACACGCACGCTCCCCCTAAAGTGTTGCCGTACCCTCACCTGGACCCTAAACCGTCCCCGTCCCCTAACCCTAACCCTAGCCCGAACCCTAACCCTAACCCTTCCCCGAAGCCTGACCCTCACCCGTCCCCTAATCCTAACCCGTACGCTAACACTAACCCGCGCCCTCACACGCACGCTCCCCCCTAAAGCGTTGCCGTACCCTCACCTGGACCCTAAACCGTCCCCGTCCCCTAACCCTAACCCTAGCCCGAACCCTAACCCTAACCCTTCCCCGAAGCCTGACCCTCACCCGTCCCCTAATCCTAACCCGTACGCTAACACTAACCCGCGCCCTCACACGCACGCTCCCCCTAAAGCGTTGCCGTACCCTCACCTGGACCCTAAACCGTCCCCGTCCCCTAACCCTAACCCTAGCCCGAACCCTAACCCTAACCCTTCCCCGAAGCCTGACCCTCACCCGTCCCCTAATCCTAACCCGTACGCTAACACTAACCCGCGCCCTCACACGCACGCTCCCCCTAAAGCGTTGCCGTACCCTCACCTGGACCCTAAACCGTCCCCGTCCCCTAACCCTAACCCTAGCCCGAACCCTAACCCTAACCCTTCCCCGACGCCTGACCCTCACCCGTCCCCTAATCCTAACCCGTACGCTAACACTAACCCGCGCCCTCACACGCACGCTCCCCCTAAAGCGTTGCCGTACCCTCACCTGGACCCTAAACCGTCCCCGTCCCCTAACCCTAACCCTAGCCCGAACCCTAACCCTAACCCTTCCCCGAAGCCTGACCCTCACCCGTCGCCTAATCCTAACCCGTACGCTAACACTAACCCGCGCCCTTACACGCACGCTCCCCTAAAGCGTTGCCGTACCCTCACCTGGACCCTAAACCGTCCCCGTCCCCTAACCCTAACCCTGGCACGAACCCTAACCCTAACCCTTCCCCGAAGCCTGACCCTCACCCGGTCCCCTAATCCTAACCCGTACGCTAACACTAACCCGCGCCCTCACACGCACGCTCCCCCTAAAGCGTTGCCGTACCCTCACCTGGACCCTAAACCGTCCCCGTCCCCTAACCCTAACCCTAGCCCGAACCTTAACCCTAACCCTTCCCCGAAGCCTGACCCTCACCCGTCCCCTAATCCTAACCCGTACGCTAACACTAACCCGCGCCCTCACACGCACGCTCCCCCTAAAGCGTTGCCGTACCCTCACCTGGACCCTAAACCGTCCCCGTCCCCTAACCCTAACCCTAGCCCGAACCCTAACCCTAACCCTTCCCCGACTCCTGACCCTCACACGTCCCCTAATCCTAACCCGTACGCTAACACTAACCCGCGCCCTCACACGCACGCTCCCCCTAAAGCGTTGCCGTACCCTCACCTGGACCCTAAACCGTCCCCGTCCCCTAACCCTAACCCTAGCCCGAACCCTAACCCTAACCCTTTCCCCGAAGCCTGACCCTCACCCGTCGCCTAATCCTAACCCGTACGCTAACACTAACCCGCGCCCATACACGCACTCTCCCCCTAAAGCGTTGCCGTACCCTCACCTGGACCCTAAACCGTCCCCGTCCCCTAACCTAACCCTGGCACGAACCCTAACCCTAACCCTTCCCCGAAGCCTGACCCTCACCCGTCCCCTAATCTAACCCGTACGCTAACAATAACCCGCGCCCTCACACGCACGCTCCCCCTAAAGCGTTGCCGTACCCTCACCTGGACCCTAAACCGTCCCCGTCCCCTAACCCTAACCCTAGCCCGAACCTTAACCCTAACCCTTCCCCGAAGCCTGACCCTCACCCGTCCCCTAATCCTAACCCGTACGCTAACACTAACCCGCGCCCTCACACGCACGCTCCCCCTAAAGCGTTGCCGTACCCTCACCTGGACCCTAAACGTCCCCGTCCCCTAACCCTAACCCTAGCCCGAACCCTAACCCTTCCCCGAAGCCTGACCCTCACCCGTCCCCTAAGCCTAACCCGTACGCTAACACTAACCCGCGCCCTCACAAGCACGCTCCCCCTAAAGCGTTGCCGTACCCTCACCTGGACCCTAAACC